>NC_056732.1:314669166-314764738 GCF_019279795.1 Protopterus annectens
CATCCACTTCCTATGGGACTGCACAACTGTGGGTTGACAGCACCTAATACAACAGTACTATTTTTTATTGCAAGGGTACAGCAACATTTCAAAGTAAGTGACACAGACACACTCCAAGTTTTATACCTTTATTAATTACATTGAACACTCTTTTCTACAGGCTCTCTCCTTTACTTGTTATTACAGTGCATACGGAAGACATATTCATGGCATATTATACCTTTCTTGAGATGTTATAACACTCCTTTTCAGGCCTGCTCACTTATATATGTTATGACAGTACATGCAGGGATAGTATTCCAACATTATTTTACCTTGATTGGTGGGTTAGTACACTCTATTTCTGGCTCACTGATGTTTGTTATATAACAGTACACACAGAGGATTTAATCAGGACATTTTATTGCTCTATTATTGGGCTGAAACACTTTTGTCATGCTCACTCACATATATCATGTAACAATACATCCAGAATATTTACTAACCTGCCTGGTGGCACTGCCTTAACAGCCTATCTGCATAGGCTTGCTGATTCATAGCACGAGCACCTGCAGCTGTGGAGTAAATAAAGGGATAATGAGACATACCTATCCATTATTTAGACTATATTAGCTTGTCTTACATACTGCATTCCGTGGCTACCTACTTAGTATTGGGGCATCATGCATTTGAAGGGGCTCCTGGATCCACTGGTTCAGAAGGTCCTGCTTCCGTCTCTTCAGGTCTGCATGGTGGTGACGGACCTGCTCACCAGTCCGAGGGATGCCTGTGGCACTGGTGAGTTCATGAGCCAACCGGTTCCAAGCTTCCGCCTTATACTCCGTTCCTTGGAACTGGCCCTGCAGGAGTTGAGTCTCTTGCCGATGGACTAGGAGCCAAACCATATATCTTGACTCCTCGATTCCCCCGGGTTGCGCTCGAAAGCATGTACCCTCTCCAGCACCAGACATTCTAACTGCAGATGGGAGCTACAATCAGTTATGGTGAGTATTCCCGCCTATGCGGCTTAAATATGCCGCATTTCCCGCACTTTTCTGTGATTGGCCATTTTTGAATATTCTTGGGTGACTGCAGACCTGCTTAGCAATGGTTAATCAAACATTTATTACTATATATATGTTAACAGTGGATGTTTATCCTAAGCTGTCATGGCTTAGTGGTTCAGTACTTTGATTATAGTGCACAGTGTCCTGGGTTCAAACCTTATCATTGCTTTTTATTTTACTACTGTCCAGACAGGTTAGGGGGCATGGCTGTGTTTAAGCAACTTTGCTCTACATTGCCCGACAGTGCGCTGGTTGGTGCGGCACGCACCTCCGCGCAAACCGATTGCGCTGGGTAAAGCGCTATTTACCTATGGGCAACTACATTGTACTGGGTAAAGCGCTATTTAGCTATGGGCAACTACATTGCACTGGGTTAAGCGTTGCTTAACTGCGGCCAATTATATGTCATGTTCCTTTATAAATATACATTTTGTTCACTGATACATAAGCTATTTGAATGCTTTTTAGTAAAAGTTTCATCATATAGGTCAGGAATTATTTCATATACTAATTTGGAACAGAAAATAGGAAGGGGAGTGGTGGGACTCGAACCATGAATGCCCCCTTTTTGTGCAAACGCTCTACCACTATGCTATTACAATTTGGCATAGTTTGCATAAACATTCCTTATTATGCTCTTCCATGTCGAGATTGCTAACTGCAGCTAAGCAATGGGCACACACGCACACACAAGCGCAAATACGGGCAGCTATATTGGGAATTAGAAAAAAAAAATAATAGTTGTACTTTTTATAACTGTACAGGGGTTTACAATGTTAGGGAGTGTGGTGTTGGGTACATGGACATTTGAGCGGACTCGCTCTTGTGTGTTGACATTTTGTTTTTTAACACACTTGCAGGGGCGTAGACCTTTCCACTGCTCGGCAGTTGGACACGCTCCCTGCTTGCCTGCACGGTCCTTGTTGGACTTGGGTTTGAGTCAGCGTGCCCTCATGAATATTCATGGCACGCTGACATCATACCGTTCAACTGCAGCATCTGAGTAAGACTTATTTAGTCTTACACGGAGGATTCGTGAATCCGGGGGAATGTCTTTGTTTTCTTCTCACACACGAAACTTTGGTCCAACATCAGAATAATGTGTAGTTTTTTGTAAACTTCTGCTTGTCCATTCTTTTCTTGTTCGTTCCTCCCCAGTTCTAAGATCCCTGAATCAACATGCTTGAAGTCACTGCCTTTCTGTAATTAAAGGCAATATTTCATTTCAGTGCTTGGGTTTTTAACCTCATCATTCTGCTCTTAGTAATAACTATAGGATACAGGAAATCAAAATAGGGGAAGTAAGAAACCAGACAATGGTGAAATCTCCCCAGATTCTGTGCTAGGACCTCTCTTGTTTTGCATTTATTTCTCTGAAGTAAAACCAATACCAAAGGGCTCTGACAGATTAAGTTTGCAGATGATTGCATGCTAGGAGTAGTCACTAAATCCACAAATGACTTAGCCATCCTACAGGAAAGCTTGTCCAAAATAAATAACTCATGCCAAAATCATGGACTGAAACTAAGTGCCAAAAAATGCATTATTGTACCATCTGGGAAGTCATATACCACACTGGCAATATGCCCCTAAGACCTGACCTAGTTGTTCAGGACTGGGAACTTATGTGGTCAGTGATATAATGTTTGACCAACGTGTGTCCATTGTCATAAAAACTCTCCTATATTGCACAACTTGTAAACAAAGAGATTGTGCCTCGATCTAGGGAAGTCATTGCCCCCCTTACTCAGCCCTCATTAGGCCAGCCATTGAGTATAGTGCCCCCTGTGACATGTGTCTGTCTAGACACATGCAACAACTGGAACATCCACAGAGCTACCGTACTAAAAGGATAATAGGTCTAAACAATATATCCTGCATGGACCAACTCAAATCCTGTTACTATGCTTGGTATCCTAAAGATTGCTAAGAAGTGACCTGTGTCTAGCATACAAGGCATACTCCATCCCTGCACAGATGGATTTACTGATCATCAGTAAGTCAAATGGCACCAGAATTACTTGCTCTGGGGTTCTAAGTTTCTTCCACAACATCAACAGAATGGTATGGCGTGACAGGTATATTTCACAGAGTATACCACTGCTTTGGAGCAAACTTCCCATCCATGTAAAACATAGCAAAACTTGGATCTACGAATGTGAAACAGAAAAATTACCCCAGAACTACACCCTGTATTACTAATGGACAGAGGAATCTCCTAAATGTTTTGTCTCATAATGAGTCCCCCCAAAGTATTTATGGTATGATTCCAGTCATTCTCATTGGGGGTAATACATAATGATTGACTATGGGATGGGTAAGGCCAATCTAACACTGAATGGGCTAGGATAATTTGAGCATCAGAAGGGAAACTGGCTAGACTTAAAATAGCCCACAAGGGCAGCTAGCCTAGTATTTATCTAAGAACCTATGAAGCTATGTAGATTTTGTTTTGACAGACATCCATTCTCTGGATCATATTTTTATATGCAGCCTCCCAGGGTCTATATTATATCATGGAAATCATATTCCGGAGAGCACCTATTCACCAACACCTAATCAGTGAAAATCACTTCAGTGATTCACTGAATTTACTAAGGGCAAGGACGTAGCTGGCCAACAACAGAACTTTGCCCTTTTCTCCACTGTAGTGCGATCTCAGAGTTGGTATATATATATATATATATATATATATATATATATATATATATATATATATATATATATATATATATATAGTTAGGGGGGGTGTGGGGGCAAAGCCCCCATACTGGCACACTGGGTGGGTTCAATTGAAGTAGATGTTGCTCCGTTGTTCTTTGGGCAAGTATTTCCTTGCCCTTAGTAAATTCAGTGAATCGCTGAAGCAATTTCCCTGAGTAAGTGTCGGTGAATAGGTGTTCGCCGGAATATGATTTCACAATGTAATATAGACCGACCTCACATTCTTAGATAGCAGTTTCTCAATGTTCCTTTGCTATTCTCTTATCCTAGAACTTCATTGAAGAGTAACAGGTGGCAAATTTTCAAAGAATAACTCCAGTGAAAATATCTCAGTCACAAAAGGACCTAAAGCATATGTGGTAAATCTCAGGTTATCCTATAAAACATGTTCAGTGTTTCCTTATCTAGTCTGAAATATTGTAAATCTCATGTATATTTAAAGTAACTGATTATTGTTTGCTTGTCCCCAAATAACTGCTTTCATACCTCAGGTAGAGCCTGAAAATGGTTTGTGGAGATCAGAGGTATATCCCAAGCAACAAATGTATAAAAGAAAAAATAAAATGAATTCAACATTCAAAGAACATATGTATAAAATATGCCACCTGCTGACCACACATGCACAGATTGTACATCTAGACACATACATTTGTGCACGCACATACACACACACACACACACACACACACACACACACACACACACACACACACACACACACACACACACACACACACACACAGACATCCACGCATAAAAACACATATTGAAAGATAGCAAACTAGCTAGCTATTTAGACAGTCTGACATGCGGATGTTGTATCTTTCGGCTTTTCCCGGTTAGGGGTTGCCACAGCGGAACTCCGGTCTGCTAAGGATTGGCAGTAGATTTTTACGTACTGAGTTGCCAGCCCTGATGCACAACCTTCAACGAAGGTACGCCCATTCATGCATGTCTCCACACAGAAGACGCTTTAGCTGAGAATCAAACAGGACAATGTCTTACTGTGAGATGACAATGCTACCGCAGCACCACCGACATGCGGATGCATTAGATAAATAGATGGATAGATGGAAAGATAGACAGATGTAAGATACATAGATAGATAGATAGATAGATAGATAGATAGATAGATAGATAGATAGATAGATAGATAGATAGAAAGAGATTCTGACATAGCAGTCACATGTAACCAGCATCAAATGTGTCAGTGAGTAATTCCCAGATGATCTTACTTCCTTCCAAATTTCAATTCCCTTTCTGTTTATAATAAATATACCTCAACTGCGAGATCATAACTTGCATGAATATTATATTTGTCTTTCATGTCAGGGGATGGACTCATTTCAAACTTCAAATGTAAGTAAGGGAAGCTTTGTGATGATCAAATATGAGGTAAAAACAATTAACTGATCAGGTAACACACACACACACACACACACACACACACACACACACTGACAATCTAGTTTTTTTTTTTTTTAGGTGTGAATGTATGAATGTGCGCATGCGTGCACGTGTGTGTGTGTGTGTGTGTGTGTGTGTGTGTGTGTGTGTGTGTGTGTGTGTGTGTGTGTGTGTGTGTGTGTGTGTGTGTGTGTGTGTGTGTGTGTGTGTGTGTGTGTGTGTGTTTCCTGTGGGATACTCAAATTAGCATTTTTTCCCAGTGGCAGTGGAACTGTCCTGAACCCTCTCTCCTCAGTAATGCAGACTGTTCCTATATAATAGGAACATAGGAGCAGTACTAAGCAATTGATCAAAGGAACCATGACATGCCTACCCACATATTCCTTTAAGTAATTATACTGAAAATTTCTTTCAAGACTGCACAGAGTTATATATGATAACAATGGCTTGAATTTGTGACTACCGACCTAAACATCAAAAGCAAAGCTAAAGGTAGCCAAAGTAGTGCTTTACTTGACCTGAAGTGGTAACTTATTCCATATGTGGGGAATACATTGAGTTATGAACATTTCTTTCCAGCGAATCTTGTTTATTTGTTAGTGTAGTCTTACGTCCCTACTGTGGATGCTTCTCGAGCCACTGGTTATACTAAGACATAGGAGGTCAAATTCAATCTAGTCTTTTAAAACTTGAATATTAGAAGACTTGTAGTGGTCTTTTACAATAGCTGAAGATAGCTGAATAATTTTAAAATCATTAATTTTCTGGCTTAAAGCACTGAGCAACATTATTGGCTTTGTAAATGCCAAAGATGGCATCGTATTTTATGTTGGGTCTGATAAGAGAAGAGTAAAGTGGTGGGATGACCTCTCTGGATCTTGAAGATTTTCCCTTGGAAATTAACTGGGACAATAGAAGGATTTTTCTGACTGTGTTGGAAACATGAAGGAAAGAGAGTTGTCCACATGCACATAATAAGCCTGGTTTGTTAAGACAGCATCTATTTGAAGAGAAGAACCATTTATGACATATAAGGATGGAGTAGCTTTTTTATACTGAACGCTGCTATGCTGCACTTTTTTTGCATTTATCTTGAGATCATTTTCAGTGTACCATTTATATCTATATTATTGCCCATGTTGGAGCAGCTTAGTATCAGTGGTTAAGTGGAATACAGTAGCCAGCATGCAATGATCTGCAAATATGGTCAATCACACTTCTGGGAAATTGGCATGGATGCCTGCAAAATAAATGCCAAACAGGAGAGGGACCAACAATGAACCTTCTGGTACTCAACAAATTACATTTGTTTTTATTCAAAAGAGGATACTATAAACTTTCAAAACCTGGGATCAGCTGCATAGCTAATTTTCAATCCAGTGGACATTGTAGGAGTTTAAATTAAGTTCATTTAATTGGTTAATCATATCAGAATAGCAGATAGTGCAAAAATCCTTAGACAGATCAAGGTAAGAAGCATACATGCAGGGACTACTGTTCACAGCTTCTGCAACATTTGCAAAGAAGTTTACTAGGTTTAGGATGAGCGACATGCCTTTCACAAAACCTAACTGAGTCTTGTCTGAAGAGTTAAAAAGCTTATGTCTGCATAAATGAGCTCAGTTATGATATGTTTCATGGCTTTGCATATAAGGCCAGTGGGGCTGATAGGCCTGTAATTGTCCAAGTCTGTAGAGGGGCCGCCCTTGTATAAGGTAGTCACAATGTTTTTTCTCCAGGAATCAGGCTGAAACCATGTAAATAGGCTAAGGTTGAACAGTTTAGGTAGAGGCTTGGATAGGTCATCCTTGGCACTAATAGCACTACAATCTGGTATGCTATATGGTCACATAAATGTATTATTTGCAGTCTTTGACAGGAGAAGCTCCATTTTCAAGGACAGTGGGGTCAACAATGTGGGTAGTTAGGTAGGTTAAGCTTAGCATTAAGTTTATCTGCTAATATATTGGCTAAATCCTCAGATCAGAATGTCTGATATTATCATGAATGAACTCAGTGCATTGTTGGACATTATGTCTTAATTTGCCCACCTAACTTAAGAAAGGTTTATAGTTTTCTTTAGTATCTTTAAGATTGCACTTTGTTTCATTTTTTCTGATAGCACCCTGAAATTCCTTTCTGGCCTGTTTCAGTACTGTCATAAGGGAGAGGGATATCTTACTTTTCTCTTTATTTTCCTTCTGTTGTTACACAGTTAGTAATGTGGGAGTTCCATCAGGTTGATTTAATACTGAATCTGGCATTATATTTAGGGAAGACAAGTGAAACTTTTCCACTCGGCTGTTAAGGTGTTGGTAAAAATTGGAGGTGGATAGTCCGGCTCTGCCAGTTGTTTCTGAGGGATTGTTGTGAATTTTGCATTAGTCTTCCACGGGCTAAAGGCAGTTTCATTTGGCAGAAGCACTGCTAGGATGGAGCAAAGGGGCCAGCTGCTCTTTGTACAAGGTGTTAAGGAGAGCAATCAGAATATGCAGATCAATTGGTAGTTCAGTGCCGGCATTAATTCAGTGCCGGCATTAATTTCTATATTTGAATTTCTGAATGAGAGTACAGAAATGAATGCAGATACTGCTTTTGCAGTCAAGTCACAGCACTTCATGTGTGATGTAACCTATAGCAAGCTATTTGCTGTATTTAAATGTAACAATCAGTTTGCTACAATTGTTAAAGGTAGAAGTTTTTTTTTCTTTTCTCCTGCAGTAACACAATAGGACATCTCTCTCTCTCTCTCTCTCTCTCTCTCTCTATCATTTGCTTAAAATCAAAGTGCAGAGAAAGGACATGGACTTGATTTGCTCTTTAGGTGAGGAGCGCTATATCAGGGAATTGGCATTTTTTAGTTAGTAGACTGGTAGTCATCCTTAATACGGGAATGCTGCAGGACAGACATCCTGGCCTGGATGGTGTCAGCACAGGACACCAGAAGCTAAGATATTTGATTTGTGATATAACAAGAGAGAGACACCCCATCTTTACTAGTAGGGTGAGAGGACATGCTATTGGTAATTGTGGCAAGTTAATGGACCTCTACTCTCTCAGGGTTAGCAGATCCTAAACTCTTTGATTATCAGCCTTAGCCCATTTGGCCAATGTATCACATTATTAGGCTAAGGAAACTTGGTAGAGTACCATATTGGAAGGGAATGAAAAGCTGTTATAGGAATGAAAAGCTGTTATATGAATGGCTGGCACTTGGACCAGGCTACAGAAATAAAAAAAAAATAAATAAATAATTACATTTTTTTGGGCAATGCAAATATACTTTCATTGAATATGAAATACAATAAAGCCTTGGTCTGAAAGATAATAAAACACATTTTCACATAAAAAGTAATGCTTTGATTTGTCAATGTGCAAAAAAGGTTTCCTTAATAAATTTTAGTAAAACAAGTAAGACAATTATTTCATGCTAGTGAAAGGCCGGGCACCGCTGTAGCAGGAGTGCTTTTTCAGTGTTTATTTGATGTAAGTAGACCATGATGGGGGCACCAGGTGTTGTGGTGGGGGGCGCCGTGGAGCCCTTTTGCCTAGGGCACCAGTCGACCTAAGGCCGCTCCTAGGTACTGACCATGTCTGAATATTCTCTTATTTTTATGTTGTCAGTTCTACACAATATGGTAAAAAGAACTAGTGAAATATTCAGCTCATCTTTACTTCTCTGCGTTTCACTTTAGCTAAACTAAATGATATTGTTACTTTTACAGTTTTAGGAAATTGCATGGCTCAAAACACAGTTGTCTCTTTAACACAGTGCTAAATTAATTTACACACTGTCTAATGTTTGTTTCGGCCATCTGTATGGAGCAGGAGTTTCAAAGACTACAATTATACCCCAAGGACTAATGACAGAAGTGACTATTTTTCAAGGATTTACTGTACTTTGTTATTGTTATGGAATATGTAACATTCATGAGACCTGTCATCACATCTTTGATGTCTATTACATGTGCAGGTGTTTGGCTTCTTTCTTTATTTCAATTTTGGCTCATGAAGGCCAACCATGGAAAAATTAAGCAAGAGGGTTAATTTTATCATCTTCACAGATGGCAGGAGAACTATTAAAATGCATATCTCCTTAAGATACCCAGTTGTGTATTAAGTTTTTAGTATCTTCTTAAGATGCATATTTGAATTTTAACTTTTTAAACAAGTTGGGTATCATGGTTGAAGTCCTTCACAGCTGTCAGTGAGAACAAACACTGCAGTTTCAAAAGCCATATCATTACATGAAGAAGTAAACTGTCTTACTATCTACAACTTTGACAAGTCCCACTAAAATGTTTCTCAGCTACAATATCTTCAGATATATATGCTTATATAGTAATCTAAATAAACAGGATTATGTTCTCTTTCAGTTAACTAAATTGCTACATTAATGGAATTCATGTTTTTTTTTTATAAATAAAGCTTGCATAATTTAATGTGCAAATGTGCAGACAGAGTTATAGCAGACTATTAGATATTTATAATAAAATCTATATAGCAAAAAAAGTTTTATTTTTGTGTCTGTCTGGTATTTATGTATCTACAGAATAAGGTGGGAAACAGTTGTTTTCCCCTAAAGTCCTGTCACTTTGCATTAGGTAGAAATGAACTGCCATTGCATTATTTGCTGTTGGCTCTGGGTAAGTAAAAAAGTAATAATCACGTCTGTTATTCACAGTTTCCTACTATCTTGTCACTTAATCGCATTAAATGTTAGATTCCACTATATCTGTAAATAAGCAACCAAGATAAAAGGCTTTCTCCTTCCATTTAGAAGAATGTCTTCTCATTTTAGGGGGATGCAGCTAGCACATAACCTCACATTCACTAGTCCGGTTAAGGCTAACTTTCTAATGCCACTTATCAACTGTCACCTGCTTACATCAAAGGATTTGTTCACTTCTTACCACAAACTGATATATGGGAACAGTGAGTATGATAAACAGCTCAAGCTGAAATACTCAACATATACTAAAAATGGTAAGCAATCATCTTCTTTTAAAACCAAGACAGAGGCTCTTAAATAAACTCCCACAAATAACACTGAGCATTTCTAACAAAGAGCCTGTGATACCGAGGCTAACTAATACTTCATCACACAAGCAGATACATTTGGCACCATAGCTAGCAATATCAACTGATTATATTCGGATGGATTTTGTAGACTCCAGAAGTTTACAAGTTTACCTTGACACAACTAGCAAAGCAATTTTCATAGATGAATCAGAGATTTGGTCTAGGCTTACTTATTACTCAGTGAAGTTAGAAACAAATAACTTTAGCTTTTCTTCCTGGGGCCAAAATAACCAGTGTGTTAAGGGCAGTAGAAAGGGTCCCAATTGATTTCCAATGATTTTAACTTACCATGCATCATGTGTAAATGAACGATGAAAGGCTTTTCTTTCTGAGGGATATGTAATGTGGCATGGCTGCTCTATCCCTTCTCTCCCAGGTACTAAAGGGCCATCTTGTAAGCAAGATTCAACCTTCACTAAGATGATGACACCAAGATTTAGAGAGTAAGATATGCCTTGATGTAATATCTGGCTATGTACATGGGACCAACTAATTGGGATTCATTGTGTCTTGGTAGAAGATGACTGGTGCTTCACCCTACTTTGTGGGTGATGTTCTCCACCTCTCTGCCCAAAAGGTGTACATTATAAATAGGAAAGTTGCTGTCTCTACTATCATTATAGGCAAAATATAATTGACAGCTATTCCTATTTTACATCAGAAAGGTTAAACAATATGAGGATGGATCTCTTTACTAGTAGAAGCCAAAACAAGAAAATGAGCAAATTTGAGGTATTTCATACCATGAAAGATGTGTGGTTTGTGCCATCACTGAAAAATTGTTCAGGGACTTCTCCAGCATTCCCATTATATTAGATCCACCTTACTCCAGGCTATACTGATCTTCTTTTACTCAGATCTTGCAAAACTGGTAGGACTTTTCACTTTCATCCATAAATGTGATGCAACTTAATCATTGTCATGGAGGTCAGATAATAGCATCCTTCATGACCATTAACAATAACGAATGTCACATAACCAGCACTTTTGTAGGCCCCCTTATCTTGAAAAGAGCACAACAAATACCGTAACAATCCTGAAATACTAACAATCCATATGAGAATATTAATGCTGGCAGCTTCACTTAATGCTTGACTGACTGGAACAACAACATCTTCCCTAATATACATACATCATGTTTATTTCACCTCATAAACTCATACTTGGAGCATCTTATAAAAAGCCCTACCAGACTAAATATCTGGATATCATTCAGAGTAATATATGGTTGGCATAGTCAGTCATGACCATAATGCTCTGTCTTGTTTAACTAAATAAGTTAAATTAGACCAATGCATAGTAATGCTATCAATCAAATGCCAGGTCAGTCTTGTTCATAACTGTAACCTTGTAGGGATATCATGAAAGGTAACTACAATGCAAAACAAAGATGTCAACAACTTAAATTTGGATTATATTCTAAATAACTAAAATATAACAGCATTTCTATCACACTTTTTGTAGGTACATCAGCAACCACCTCCCCACAATATTTAAACATGGTAGGAGTTTCAAAATGAATGTCATAGTAGAATTCTAAAATTAACTATACAATCAAAAGGAAAAACGTTTTATTTATTTAATATAATTTATTTAGTTTGTTTATTGAGGTAGTACACTGATCACAATAGACTATTTGCAGGTATAGCACGGGTTTTCAAAATATAGAATATTCCCTTTGACTGCAACAAAATACAGGTGCAAATGAAAGTGGGCAAAAAAAAATAACTTTTAGTATTATTTTTACTAAATTAAGGCTTCCTATGAACTCATTACTAAATCAGAGTTATATGAGAAAAATTAGCTGTGATTTCCATGACCATGTTGCCTTCAGCTTAACTGTGCACTACTCTCTGAACCACAAGCTAATATTAACATAGGTGAAAGTGTACTTAGGACAAATGACACTGCCCATTATTATATGCGGCTCTTTATTTATTTATTTTTATTCAGTTGTTTGTTGATTAGCATTTGTTTTCTGAGACTGTCCGTCTAGATGTAAGTTAGCCCTTTTTCAGAGCCATCTGTTCATTAGGTGATGTTCAAATATGGACTTCAAACACTTGAAAGATTTATTCTGAAGTATTTGTTTAAGGGCAAGGGGGGTGCAGTTCCCAATTTTAGACATGAAGATGTAGATGTAGGATGAATAGAGAGAGCCGTCAGTTGCTATTTTACTGTTCTACCATGTGAGCAGCCCACTGAATGGAACTTGAGATGAACTACCTAATCCATGGATTTTGGCAATCTCCCTGACCATTTCCTAACCAGTATAAGCAAAGTGTTTATACTTTCTGCAGATCTTATTTAATTAAAGCCTTTTCCTCAGTATGTGGCAACTAGCCATAGCTGCTCCAATCTGTTAGAGAGGGTTTATGGAACTACTGACCCATTAATCTTATTTGAAGCATTGAAAAAACACAAAAAGATAGCAATACAGTTGGTTCGAGATAATTTACTATTCCATGCCTTTTAATCTTGCTTACATATTTAGAGAAGCCAGAACTGCACAGTATAAGGGACTGTTAGCATATGAGGATTATCTAAGTCTTGCAAAAGAATTTGACCACATATCCTACACAAGAAGCATGCTTGAGCACAGGGAGCATAAAATTAATTTTTTTACAACTTAGCTGGGCTTCCAGTTGTCTCCCAGAGGAAAAAAAATGGTGAATGCAGTTGGGCAGTTCTACATAGCAGATGAAATAAACAGGTCAGCTGACTACCCTTTTGGCATCATCTTTCCTAATACCTGATCTAATACTAACAATTTCTGGATTATCAAGTTTGCTGATGAGTATGGATATCATACTATTATCTCTTCCTACTCCTATACTTTGTTATCTCTGCATAAGCTTTATATAACCTGCTATTGGTAAGAAAGTAATGGGCTAGTGTAGTATACCCACATTTAGGAGAAATATAGTTCTTAGAAACTATGTTATCAGAGGTGGGGCAACTAAGCTTGAGTATGTCGCCAAACACTAAGGTGCTGCAGATGGAAACCTCCACTTTAATCAACAAGTTGATTGAAACAATAAAAATGGCCATAGATATGGCTAAAATGATATTCAGAAAAAATTGTGGTCAATAAAGGGCTGACAGATTGCCTTAATAATGTCACTAGTTTCACCAGTCATTCTAAATTGTCTATAGGTGTGAGTGTGTGGTGTGTAAGAACTACCGAGGCAGGGCTAGCCATCTGACAATGTAAACCTTAGCTCCAGATGACTGTCACTGTTGAAGTGATACCCCAACCCCCTGTGTAAAAATGGCAAAAAGAGGTTGTGGATGCATGGATGGATGGATGGATGGATGGATGGATGGATGGATGGGTGGATGGATGGATTTCACCAATCATTGTGTACACTACTTCCATCTCCAAAATCTATGACATAACTAGAGAAGATTAAACATATTATTTCTGATAAGACTAATGATCTTGAAAGCCAGCATTGCTCAAAGGTGCTAAAATTGCTTGATCTTGTACCAGCATTTGAGAAGAGTTGACTTTTCCTTTATGTTCTGGGTCATTAAATTCACTGTGCTGGATAAAGATGTGTATCTATAATTAACAGATTTAAGAAGAAAAGCACAAATTAATATAATTAACACTGAAACTGCCATTAAAGCTGAGGCTGAATAGCTAATGTTTCCTTTCCTTTGGGAAAAAACACCCACTACCAATAAATATCTTCACTTCTAACTCCCAATGAAAATGAATAAGTTCATGACATGGTGTGGGTCTGATGTGGGTGATTGTATTATAGATTTTTGTTTTGCATTTAATCATATGAAAGATCCACAACAAGTAACATCAGCCTATTGTCAGAATGTTGGATGCGACAAATCTTTGAAATTGCACATTAAAAAGTTTAAAAAATGGGAGGACAAACCTTTCTGAACTTTTCTTAAGAGATTATTTGATTCCCATCCAGTGTGTGTATGTGTGTGTGTGTGTGTGTGTGTGTGTGTGTGTGTGTGTGTGTGTGTGCAAACAAGGAGAAAGAATAAAATCTCCACAAAAAGTAAAAACACTGCAGATACAACAGCAACAGCAGTCTGACAGTTGACAAATATAAACTATTCCATGGTATATAAATTTAATAAGCTTGTCAAATCCAGTTTACACTGCTGGAGTTACCATTCACTGAATAATGGATTTCCCCCAAATGAATAATTCTAAAATAGAAAATGCCCAATAAATATAAAAAACAAATAAGTATAAATAGACAGATATATATATATATATATATATAGATCGATAGATCAATCATCCTGTTTTGCAAAGGGTAAAGTCCCCTACCAACACATATGTGGGAGGTGTTTCTATTTTTTCAAAGATGGCAACTATATAGAGTTTGTGTTACACTTAAGTACAATGTCTTCAAACTCTTGTCAATGATAAGGAAACATGGATTAAGTAATGAGTTTGTGATGATTTAAAAAATAGCAACTATGCTGTGTTTGCCAACAATGTAGTTATTTTTAAGCATTTGAAAGTGCATTGTTAACCATTTGTTTGGGGTAGTTTCATGACAAAGGCCAAGCACTGGTTATACCAGTGGGTCTAAATCAAGTTGGTAAGATTATCTTTAAGCAATAAATCAGTGTTGCACCTGGTATCATGGTACAGATGGATAAAGCTCTGACTGTACCCCATAAGACCTAGCAATGGTGTTGCAGAGACCATGCAAGGGAGGATGGGAATCAGTGGCTGATGCAGGTTTGCCAATCCAGGGCTGCTTAGGCTCACTGAAAAAGCGGCATTAGTATCCTGGCAAGCTCCACTTTGCAAACAGTATAGTACTCAACTGAGAGGTTGTGCATGTGCAGTAGCAAACATGCACCTCCTAAAGGTAGCCATTAAAGAGCTGCCAAGGCTGTCACTGGGTGGTGAAAGTTAGAGGACATCAAATACAAGTGTCCTTGATCTTCTCCCTAGCCGTAGATGCCCTAGATGTGGCTTGGGTTTGGCTCTGGGACATACACTCAACCTACATACACTGAAAATAGGTACAAAGGCTCTTGAAAACTAAATAAATCCAGCCAAATATCTGGACAACTACTTAGTATAAAATTTGAATTCCAAATAGCATATAACTTCCAAATTCCTGTAGTATTGTAGAATGCTAATTAAACCACAAGTTTAAAAAATGAGAGTCACAAAATGACGCAGAAATGAAATCATATCAACGACAATGCAAAATCTATAACTTTGATGAATTATATTGCAAATATCAACGTCTCAAAATAAATTATTATGACACTGTAAAAGGTGTAACATGTGTATCCTCTTTATTTAAATTACTGGTCACAGCAATATGCTGGCCAAGTAATATGGTTTCTTGCGCGCATAATAGTTTCAAAATCATGTGTGTTATGCAGGCTGTAAATCAAGTCTGAAGTTAGGGACATAATGTCAGCAATAGATACACTATGTGAAGGGATAAATCAAGCCTGAAAATATATATATAACTTAAAAATAGCTAAAGATGAGAGATCTATTTTTGGAAGGCAAATATGGGTCCAGTGGGCCCAATGAACAATGACAGGAACTGTTGGCAGCAGATGGTCAGATGTATGAAGGCAGAGGAGCAAAACAAAAAAAGAGTAGAGTTGCCTTCTACTTGTAGTTAGATCTAGCACCCACCTCTCTTATAAATACAGTTTAAATTACATCTGAGAAGTAAGTGAAACAGTAATATCCAACTATGTCAAGAGAGTAATTGCTTTTTAGGCCCTGGGAGAAAAGATCTGTACATCAGTATAAGAACAAAGTACACAAAAGAGAAAAAAGTTGCAATAATTTTCATAATCGGATAACAGAATAATACAAAGGAGGCTTATGAGCAAACAGTGCTAAGGTGGGTTGATCACAGAGATTTACTATAAATTGTGTTAATGATTAGTCATAATTACATATATAAAGCAGACTGATGGCAGATCAAATTTAAAAAAATAATCACATTCATAAAGAGATTCATAGCAGTATCTGAGCACAATAGCGATTGTATTTACAAGGCAGTGAATTATAGGTTCATAGCTAAGTATGAGATTAACTGCCCTTGTGGGCCATTTTAAGCCTAACCAATTCCCTTCAGAGGTGAGAATCAAATTTTGTACTTTGCTTTTGTGAGGAAAACACCTTAACTATTATGTCAACCCCAAACTCACTACAGGACACAAACAAGGATAGTGGTATAAAGTAGTTACCAGGTTGTTGTTCATAGGCAGTTTCTAGTAAATTTGTAATAACATTTTATGAATAATCTTGTGGTTTTGCAGTCTAGCTATAATGGTCAAACGTTGCTGAGTGGCAATGCTTGATTTACAGTCTGTTCTACCTATGCCAGCATATTTTTTCCAGAGTCTCCTGTTTTATCCCACCTCCCAGAAGTATGCAGCATGTAGACTTGCAAGATTCTGATCAGGCTGCCAGAATATGTATATGCGTGTGTGTGTGTGTGTGTGTGTGTGTGTGTGTGTGTGTGTGTGTGTGTGTGTGTGTGTGTGTGTGTGTGTGTGTGTGTGTGTGTGTGTGTGTGTGTGTGTGTGTGTGTGTGTGTGTGTGTGTGTGTGCATGTGTGTGTGTGTGTGAGTATGTGTGTGTGTGTGTGTATGCATGCATACGCACATGAATGCATGCATCCATGGGAAGTCTGAATTATTGTCTTACACCCACAGTCTACCAGGATAAATGCAAACCCCTCTGACCATAAACTGGGCAACCTGATGATAAAAATGAATCAAGAAATGCTTTCCTCTGTGTTTTGTTTTCTACATTTACCTGATGTCATGTACTGTACACAAAAATGAGGAAGATGGTTTTCATTGGAGGTCACTGCAACCACCAGTAAATGATGAAGTAAAAAATCAAATTTTGGACTACAATATTCCAGATGTAAAACAAATTAGAATCAGATATCTGTACTATCACTTTGGAACTTAAGCTATCAGAAGTAAAACAAAAAATAGTGAATATTTAAATGTGCTCCAGTCTTGTTGTGCAAAAAGTCTTTAATGACTTAAGATAGAAGCCAACATTATCTGGTATTTCCAATCTGTTGGTGAAATGAGTTATTCAGACATGTTATAAGTAGAATGAAGTTACTTTAGAACTTAAAGAATTTTATTGGATCACTAAATTGCATTCTAATACAACACCAAGCATTAAAGAGTATATTTAATTGGCTCCAGTTTTAAATAAGAGAGCTTTAGAACTATTATGATGTTTTTTTATTAACAGTTTTATGTCTTTTGTTACTTGGTTTAAAAAGGATTTGTTTATATTAAATTGGTGCCTTTTAATAATTAATTGTGATGTAATCAACCAATTAAGGTGCTTTGCTAGTATTTAAATGTGTGACTTTGAGTATTTTGATTGTTCGGATGAAATCTCTCCATAGTTTGAGAGACGAAAGTGCTTAACTTGTGTATTTTGTTAATAAATACATTTGATTCTTGAAGGACAGTGGCTTTTTTCCTACTTCTGTTAGGGTATGGAGCTTATGGTATGTTTTCACTGAAGTGCTAGTTTCTATTTTATAAGTAGAATGACTCCAAATGAACAACCTTCTGACATGAAATTGGATGTGGTACAGTTTTTTTTTCTTAAGACTTCTCATTATATTTTTCCCTGGACTCAGCAAGCCCTGCACATTGTGCAGGACTAGTGCAGGAGCTCTAGCAAGCAATATGTCTGCCGTGCAATCCAGGAATATGCTGTAGGGATGTGCACGAGCGCTCCAGCACTAGTCCTGCACGGACTCAGCTCCTGTATGAAAATTACCCCATTTGCAGGTAAAATCCATGCAAATGAGGTGAATTTGCAATCCAGGAAGCTGGCAGCTGGCTTTGCAGGACTAGTGTAATCTGCAGAAATGTACTTGGTTAGTAACCGAGTACATTTCTGCAAACTACAAAACGGAAACATGACAGCTCCAAATAAAGGGTGGATATTATGTTACTTTTATTTTTTTTTTTTTTTTAGCAGATTTTGGCTGTTTAAGCGTAGGGCAGCGGCGCACAAATGGGATCAGGCGAATAATAAAAAAAAAAAACCAAAAATAATCATTCTAACCAAAATCACTATTTTGCCATTATACTCAATGGCAGGCAGAAGACAACATGGCCAGTGAATAGTGGTTGCTAAGGGGGGAGGCTCAGTGTGGCACCTGTAACTATGCATCAGCAGGCAATCCTATGCAATGAGGGGAATGATACCGAATCACCAATTTCCCCTGCATGCTAGTTAGCACCCAACAGTGCAAGCCTAGGAGTTAGCTGACATCATAGGGGTGTGTGTCAGGCATACTGTAAACGGATTGGAGCCCTCTTGCTCGGGTTTGCCCTTAGCTTAGCAGAGCTAAGCAAGGGGGTGTGTCTGAAGCTGCCTAGCACACTTTACATTGCCTAAGCAGGTGTGCGCACCATGCACTGGGTTTTAAAGGAAAAAAAAGGTAAACTAGGAAATAGCAGCTCTGTGCACATTTGAGCATTGTGTTTGCACGGTGTGCCTCCTGGCTTAAACAGGAAGGTAATGGGAAGGGAAAACAGCAGTAGAAAGGTAATCTAGGAGAACTAGCATAGCTGGCAGGTGAAATGTATCAGAATCAGCCAATTACACAGGCAGCAGACCAGCCCAGCCCAGAACACTACTATAAACTATGAAAACACCTTTCCCTCTGCATCTTCCCACATACTCTATACCACCGGTGTATACAAGCTGGGGAATTTTAACAAACAAAAACAACAAAATGATAGGGGCTGCAATAGCTATCATACATCAACATGTGGAAGAGGCTGAGGGTGGTGAGGATAAGAATGCTGTTGACCAACCCACAGTGATGAGAAAGGGAAGAGTGTACAGGCACAGGGTAACCTACCAGGGGCTACATGAGCTGGAGATAGTGGAGCAGTATTGAGTGGGCACGGGCCTCCTTCAGCAAATTGTTGAGCTGTGCCTGACACACAGAACTAACAGAGGGGAAGCCATCCCAGTGGATACCAAGGCATGTGTAGGCCTAAGAATACTAGCTACAGGTACCTTTCAAAGGCCAACTGGGGATATTATGGGGATCTCACAGGTATCAGCATTCAGGGTACTCCTCCAGTTCCTGGATGTCATGTCAGCACATGCCATTGATGTAATTGGTGTGCATGAGCTATTCCAGCTGGAGAGTATCTTAATTATGGGTTTTACAATGAGTACTGCAAGTGTGGGGCCTTTACCGTGGAGTTATGCTTGCCTGCCTTGATTAATCTGTTACCCTTTAATTCACTTTTAAACCTGAATCCCCTTCCATTATCAGGCATGCATCCACCTGCCGTCTTTCTTGTTTTGTACTTTCTCTACCCAGTCATGGCAAAATCTGTCTTGTAACTGATATACTGCAAATTGGCTTTGTTCTGTTTTGACACTTTACTGTTTTCTTTGTAGTACAGCCCCTCCCCTTTCCTGCTCTGCAGGTAGCTGCTTGCAGCCTTGTTAGCTGTTGTCAATGATCCACTGTAGGCTCCTAGGTGTTAATTAGTCATTTGTACTCCAATTTCCCTGATGCAGCATTTCCTTATTTCTTTCCTATATCCTTCCTGTTTCAGCTGCAGTGCACGCCACGCAAACCCGTTTACCGGCTTTACATGCATTTTCATCTCCGTTCACATGCATGCTCAGTTACCTTGTGTACTGTCAGCTAAGCAAAGCTATGGCCAGTTCAACACACCCCTATCCTGCAGCTTTGCCTAGCTAGGGGCAAACCGGTTTAGCAATGCTCCAATGTGCTTACAGCAAAGGCAATACACCCTTCTCTTGATGTCATCTTTATCTCAAGGGCACACCTCAGTGTTATAATGGTACACTGTGAAGTGCATCCTTACACCAGCGGGGAATCTGTGATTCACTATTACTCCTCTAATTTGCATGGCATTGCCTACTAATTCCTAGCTACCACGCATAACACTGTGACAGCCCCTTAGCAACCCTTGTGCCATAGTATGGTGTAGCATGCCTGCCATTGACTATTATGGGAAAATCATGATATGTGTTACATTGCAGTTTTATTCTATATTTTTATATTTTCCTTGTGATCCACTTTGCATGCCGCTGCCCTGCTCATCCACGTCACAATAGTGCGACTATATATATTAAATGTTAATTTTATATTTTATACATTTTTTTATGTCAATGGCTATATATTTACCCATTGGCATATATTAACAATATAATACATGCGTTTGGTTGGCTGTCATGGCTCCGATTTTATGTTTGCAAAAATGTAAACCGTTTTCTACGGTTTACATTTCTGCATACTTACACTATGCCTGCACCACTTCCTGGATCGCTACATACCTTCATTTGCATGCTACACTGCTGCACATGGGGTAATTAGCATACAGGGCCCAGGAGCTGTATGTGCGTAGTGTACGCAGGTAGTGCACATGGGAACAGCTCATACCTGGATTGCTCGGCTGCCATATTTGGTGTTGGAACGCTGACACTACGCCTGCACCTGGCGCAAGCTTTATGAGTCCCGGGGTTTGTTTATAAGTTCCATGATAATGCGTTCCATGCCCTCCCAGATCAGGCTCGTCAGACTGATGGGACGGTAGTTCCTGGAATCCAAGATGGATCCCCTGGAGTTGTGAATATCCTTGGTGATTATGGATATTCCTCCACCTTTAGTGTTTCAGTCTTGATTTGGTGGCCGAAAAATGTGATATGAGTTGTAGCCTGGTATTGCAGGGGTGCTCTCTAGAGTCTTGAACCAGGTCTCAGTTGCTGCACAGATATTGATGTTCTCCCTTTTTAGGAGTGCCTCCAGAGAGTGCATTTTGAGGTTTAGACTTCCAGCATTGAGTAGCATTACCTTCAGATTTTGCATGCTTGTATCTGTTACGGTGGTGGTTTTGTCCTTTGAACCTTGTTTAAAAAAGGCACTGTAGGGGTGCAAGAGCTTTAGCCAGTAACCTGAATCCTAGGAGTGACAGGTGCAGACCATCTCTAGCAAAGCATCGTGGTTTGTCAATCATGTTGTCCCAGGCAGACAGATACTGGATCCCCTTTGAATGACACCAGAAGCTTAGCCAATTGTTGAAGTCAATCATTTTGTCTTTATACTGTGGTATCATTTTAGGTGAAGGCAGGTTGCTACTCAGGGCTAGGGTCATACCTGCCTGGTCCACATGATCCAAGTGCTCTTCCATGTCTCTTTTTATGTAGTCCAGGGAGGTATGTCTCAAGTCATTCACTCCAACATGGACAATGACAAAGTCATATTTGTACTTGTTGTGAAGTGACTTGAGTGCATGCGTTATGTGGTGGATCCTGGCACCCGACAGGCAGCTGACTGTAATTTTCTCCTTGCTCAGCCAGGTGAGTGGGACATCAGTGTGCCTGACTATAGAGTCACCTATGACTAAAGTGTTGGGTACATTGTCTTGCCTTAGGGGCTGTTGTTGGGTGGCACACTGGTGTTGTAAGCTATGTATCACTTTGGTTGTTACTTTTTTGCGTTTCAGCTTCGGAGGTCCTTGTTTCTTGGGTAGGTTAATGTTAAGGGCCTCCACATATGTGGGTTTAGTGTTGCTATGTGTGGGTGTTGATGGCGTGAGTTTTGAAGGGCTATGTGTTGCTTGAGGTGTAGTGCAGGTGTTAACCTTCTCCTCTTGAACGTCTAGCACAATCTTGGCTGGAGAAAGCTTTGTTTCCAGTTTGGCTATGTAAGTGCATCTCTTAGAGGTTGTAGTGTTGGGTGGTAGGAGGAGAGGGTTGTCTGTGTACATGAGGCAGTGGCTGCATTGCCCCAGTATGCCCAGATTCACCAGGTGGACAGGAGAAATCACTGGAAGCTGACCCTTGGTCATGCCTGTTTAGGTGCTTTTTTTGTAAAGTACAAGAGTTGTTTTCCCTTACCTTTGCAAGGTACTTTGCAATTATAGGCTGTTTAGTGCCTGTGATTAATTTCTCCTTATTAACAAGGAGAGTTGAGAGCTTGTATCAGTTTTAGGCTTCCTATTGCTTTCCAGAAGGTTCTAGAGCAAGTGCTTGTCACATGGGTTCAGCTTTTAGTGCTACTACTGAGAAACCAGCTAGTTCTAAGGGAAATTTTGAAGAGCAGACTTTCTGGCACCTGGACTAGTTTAACCATAGCCTGGCTGTGCTGCACGATGTGAAAAATGGGTAAACACACACCTTTTTAAGCCAGAAAGTTGAAAGGGATAGAAATCAGCCCAAAATAGCTAATAAAATTACAATTTTCGAGCTGGAAACCACTCCTCTAGTGTTAGATAGGCAGTGCAATGCTCATCACTCCCACTGGTAAGCAGTAGGACTTCCCCTCTATCACAGCAAGGTCTGGATAGCTTTGAACACAGTAAATAAAGTCCTGAAACCAGCAAAGCATGGGATCTTGAGTATACTAGCTAGGAAAGGCGGGAAACGAGCAAACAATATAGTATTTTTTTTTGTTTTGTTTTTTTTTTTGGTTAAAACAGGCTAAACAATTGAATGATACAGTAAATAAATACAGAAAAGGCTAATGCGCTTGAGTGTGTAGCTCTAAACAGTAAATGCAATTAAATCTCTACAAAATTAGCAATTTAAAACTATTTGAATGAAGCAAGGCAAGTGCACAACTGAAAAACAATTTAAGAGGCAGTAATACAGTAGAATAAGTAGCTAGTGTACATATACAGAAAAGTCTATATATTCAGAAAAGCAGCTAAAACACACTAAAACAATTCAGATGCAGTGCAACCTTGAGCACTTGAGATGTAGCAATATTTAGGCAAATACAGTTTTAATAAATGCACTAAAATATACTCTATATTTCCAAGATGTTTGAGAAGCACAGTCAGAACACAAGGAGATTCAGGCATTTTTTTTGTAAGAAAGGGAGGAAGGAGGAACAGAAGGAAAGAAACTAAGTGGATTGGCCTTCTCAGATGTTCTCTCTATTTTGGTAAAATGAGCTAATGATATTAGACTGGGAGGAGTGTCCCAGATCAAATTTACAGTAGGGGAGGGCAACTGCAAAACCACCAAGTATAACAGATAGACACCAACAGAGAGGGAGGGTGGGGACCAATACTAAAGCTAGTAGCCTATACTCCTTTTGACAGTAAACACTGCAGAAATGTTTATCACAGCAGTGAGCCACAAAATTAAAGATTTTAAACAGATAAAGGAGCAAGGAGACTCTACAGAATGCTTTTAACTGCAAACAAATCAGTTATATGATACACTCCTTGGCAGGAAATTAGAACAAACAAATAAGAGCTTAACAAGTACAGAAAAGAGCAATAAAATACAGTAAAAAGTATGCAGCAGGCAGTAAAAAGTGCTATATATAAATTGCTAGAAGCAATAACCAGTATAAATAAGCAAAAAAAAGGATAATTATTGTTATATATCTCAGATCAGAGTTGTAGTCAATGCCCCTCCTCCACGCGCTCAGAGTGTATAATATACATCCCTTCCATTACACACCACACACTATATTAGCATACACGTTGTCAGTCGGTGCTGCTCTACACATTGATGGGTATGGCCCATTACCCAAAGGGACAGACTCTAATGTCCATAGCAGTTGTTCAGCTGAAGATCATTACAACAGCAACACCTGATGGCACATGTATATCATTCCACATCATCTATCCCAGTATTATGGACCAGGTACTACAGTCAATTACATGCATATATTCTTCAGATACCTGTTGTGGGGATGAGGTCTGTTGTGGATAGTATCCTTGTAAGAGGTAATTTTTTTTCACTCCTTAGCCTGCTTCCTTTGTTGCATTTCCTGGTGTTGTTGCGGTTCAGGAGCTGTTGTATGTTTTCTGCTTGTTTTCTCTTTCACTTTATTTCTCTGCATCTCTCTCTCTCTCTCTCTCTCTCTCTCTCTCTCCAGTAAATGGATTGAGCTGCTTGGAATAGATTGCAGCATGGCTTTAGTGGGTGATCCACAAGATCAAGTGATGGCCTCTGCACCAGTCAGTGTCCTCCACTTGCTACCTGCATGCAACCAGCTGTGTAGTACTTCCAATTACCACTGTCATGGCAACCCACTGCTATAAATCCCTACATCATGTGGGCGTGGTCCCTTTACCTTTCCTGTATGGTGGACATCATTCCTGTGTGTGGGTAGCAGTGTTACAGACATCAGGTAGCAATACCTCTTAGAAGAGGACTTGCACACTCAGGCCAGTTACATATTTGTATGAGGTTCCAGAACTACAAACAGAGAGTGTGAGTACTGTTGTTGTATGCATTGTATAGCACCAGTGTTACAGGGTTTGTGTGTACATGCTAGTTTAACATGGACTGCAGTCTGTCTGCATAGCTATTAACTGTGTGCCTACCCACTTGATGCCCAAAGGTGTGCTTGTTATGTTTTGCCTGTCCACCACACAGGTCTTGTGTCAGACACATCACTGGCAGTGTGAGTGTGTGAGTGCTATCAGTACATGGCTACATCCATTTCTGTTTCTAACTTCATATTCCTGACTAAGGGTATATTGCAGACTATCCTGTAACACCAGCGACTTGCTTAGTGTATGACAACACTATTTCACATATGGGCCTCTGTTCCAGCCTCTGTCCTCCACCTACATACCAGACTTTGTCCATATGACATGCTGTCAGGGGTTGTTATGTAGTGGCCTGTGAGTATGTCATGCTGCCATTCCTGCCATCACTCCACTGCTGTTGTGGCCCCCACACATATTGCGGGTTTGGGTCCATATATGTGTGGGCTTCATCTGCACAATAAATGTGTGCCCTTATGCAGTCCAAAGGCCAGTGTATAAAACTGTGGTATATGGCCCTGTATGTCAGTCTATGGGGGGATGTACCATAACTAACCTAGGCTGTTACAACATGTGGGGGTATCAGGGGTAAGCTGCCTTAACGTATCTGGATGTACATTACCATACAATTCACCTTGGGTAAATGCTACTGCTTCCTGCCATACAGACTGTTCTGTTTGTCAATGTGATTGTGATGGTTTCAGTTATGCCTTGTTATGTAACAGATACATCCCATTGTGTTAACTGAGGTCTTTACCCCTTATGGATTGTGTACAGAGTGTAGATAGAGGCTGCTGGACTATACATCTGCATTACTTACATATATTCTTCAGATACCTGTTGTGGGGATGAGGTCTGTTGTGGATAGATTGATTGTTATCCTTAGGCCCACTCTGTCTTTACTGTTGTACTACTTTAAGGCCTTGGCCTGGACAGCAATATATGTAATGCTTTCCAGAATACTGTATTAATTTATCTGTTTGACAGTTGCATTAGTCTGTTTATATGTATTTCAGAGTCTAAACAGCTATATGACATGACGTATACAACTGTAATAGTACACAAATAAAGCTTTCTCATGTATGCAAACCTGTGTTTGTGGTGTTATATCCTTTGATCTCTCTGTGGATATATGTTTCAGGCAACAATTGTCATTTGTGTGGGTGCTTATACAGTGTCCAGTTGGTAAAGTGGCAACTGTAGGCATACTGGCTGTTCCGTATGGTGTGCGCCCTCTATATATGTATCGTCCTATACATACCTATGTGTGTGTATGTGTTGTTACACACACACACATATATATATATATATATATATATATATATATATATATATATATATACATATAGATACATATATCTGCATATATGTGTCTGTGTATATGTATCTTAGGAATGTTTATTGCTTCCACATTGTACATTCCCTATGGTAGCCAGACTGTGCTGCATGATATGTTATTGATACCAGCCTGACATCATACAGGTGGGATGGATTACTGTTAACATCTTGTGCCCATGTTGTGTCAGGTCTTGGTTATGGGATTTGCAACAGTTGGTATTGTATTGCAGGGCAGACCTGTTTGGCTCTTGGGGGGGGGGGGTTATCAATACGTACAAGACATATGTTGCTTGGGCCCCCTCATCCCCATTAAAGGGGCATGTGGTCATATATGCATTTGTTATGTTCTCTTTTATATCTATAGATATATATCTGTATATATATATATATATATATATATATATATATATATATATATATATATATATATATGTATATATATATATATATATATATATATATATATATATATATATATATATTGCTGTATATATATTGCCATACATATATATATATATATATATATACACATATATAAGTCCAATCAATACAACACCGGAATACGACAGGAGTGTGCTGTATAAAATCCAAATGATTAAAACACCAACAAACAGCACAATAAACATGGCCTGGATCAATCAACAAATCCAATGTGCTGTTCAGACTTTTACTTGTTTCAAAATACGTTCAAATCACAAGCAGCTACACAGTTCTTGGTATATACGATCAAACTTCAAGCAGCTGACGATAAGCGATGAACAGCAAAGGCATACTATCACACTTTTAACTTTCTAGAGCACAGCTTAGTAGCCCCGTAGATCCATATCACTCAGACATGCCATATGCAATATATTTTCTATTGAAGCATATACTCGAGCCAAGCACTAAATAGTACTAAATAATCCATAAATTTATTAAAATAACAATAAAACAATAAAAAGAAAGAACATAGGATAAGCGCTGAGAGAGGAGTGAGGACAACAATAATATGTTGTGAAGCCAATTTGACCAGATTGCATGTGTCCAGTGGACACATGTGCAAAATGGACAGCTATGTATGGGGCGAGATTTTTTTTCAGGTACAGATTGCCCCTTTTTTTTCAGGTGAGAGTGGAATGTTGGGGAGGGATAGTAGATATATTTGGGGAGGTTGGTTGGTTAGGTTAACAGGCAAGACAAACAAGATGCATACAGGGGTGGTATATGACACATGTGGGGTAAACACCTTGATGGGGAGGGGTGTTGGGAAATTGGAAGCCCATGATCCCCCTAGTGGGAATAGTGGGACTGAGGTCCCCACCCATAGGCAGTCACCACTGCACCTTCACAGCCCCGAAGGTGGATGTACTGGGGGCTGAGTCGGAGAGCCAGGTCGACCCTCTAGTCATGACATGCATTCCTTGAGCTGGCGTAGCAGATCTCCAAACTACTGGTTGAGCTCACTACGCAGCATGACCTGGACCTGGTGACAGGTTACAGGCTCCTGTTTGCATCTGCTCCTGGGGGGTGAGCCAAATCCCCTGAGGTGGTTCCACCCGAAGGTGGTGCAGAACCAACAGATGAGGAGATCCCAGGTTGGGCCCTAGATGTGTCGGTGCCCAGTGCCACAGCCAGCTGAGGTGGAACAAGTGGGTCTACTGGGATCTGTATTCCCATACGTGCTATGGTGTTTATCTTTTATCAACATATGTGGGTTAGTAATAGTCAACACATTTCAGGATTAGGTATAACAGCATGCATAGATATTCCCATTAACCCAGACACCAGACATGGAACAGTTGCATAGCAAACAGAACACATGCATATATAGGACCACAATGGTAATTACAACAGCATACAGGTACATTGATGGCACCATGTCACCAATGTGGGAGTATTTCAAAGAGCACATGCATAGAAACAGATTTAAATAATTTTCAAACAATAGGACATATGTCCCAACATTACAGTTAAGTCAGCACATACCAATTGAGTTGTGTATTTAGTTTATTGTTGCAGATATGGTGGGAGGGAGAAAGATGTCAATTAACAACTAGTATATCCCTGTAGTTTGCATTACTTTCCTAGTCTGTGCTGTTATCTATACCTTGCAAGTATTAGTAGACTACCTTATTGCCTTACTTTGGACAGTGGTATGGCTATCGACATCTATATACATGAACTGGTTTTACCTGCAGTATACACCTCTTACCTGGTATACCTGTGGAGGAATTGTTTGCTAACACTAATTAACTGTTTCTACACATACTCCCAGATTCCAGGTTGATGTTATGAACATACCTGTCCATCTCTTTTTGCACAGACTCTGGGCATGTCTTGACCACATGCAGGTGAACTGGGACATGTTTAGACGATTGCCCTTTTAAACCTTTAGTGACTTCAGCACTCTTATACAGGATTTCCTAGGCAGTTAAATTATGTAGCACATTGTGGGTGACAGTGATGAGTAATACCTTATTATTCAGAGCAACTGCAACAATAACAATGCCATATAATACCAGAGTAAACAGTACCAGTACAGGGTGTCAGTCTTTTATTTCTAAGCACAATGTTCGTATCTGAGGGACCTGTGGGAGCAATGTTTGTTAGCACTACCTGAATGTTGCCACACAAATTACCAGATTCCACATTAGTATTATGCAGATACATTTCACTCTGTCACTGTACACACTCTGGTCACAGCTTGACAATATGGGGGTGTAACAGATGGGACATACTTGGCTTATTACTCTCATAACATTTTGGGGAGTTGCTAGAGTGACAGGTTTGTTCTTATAGATGTGTGACAATCAGTTGTATTTCTTGTTTGCTGCCTAAACATCTGGGATAACCCCACTGATTTCCCAGGGGGGCAGGGTGACAGGCAGCAGATATGGGCTGATTTACTGGACATTCTGGACATATCTGTACAGTTGTGGGGTATGATTCTGTATGCAGCCTAGTACCACTCCCAGGATTCGAACCATGGCTGTGTGTGTTAAAAATACAGCAGTTCACATCTCAGTTGCGTGTGCTATTTGGATTTTGTTGTCTGTCTTTTCTGATTGTTTTCTGTCTATGTCTCTCTCAGTTTTATTATATGACCTCTTGGGATTACACCAGTCATATACAGACATTCCTTCACATTTTATGTTGCACAGTGTGAGTAACAGTGCTAAATACAACAGTACTATTAAGTGATTGCAAATCTACATTACCATATGATACCAGAGTAAACACATGCAGTCCAGCAGTTAGACCTTTATTGTCAGGCTATTATGCTTTTATTTACATACAACCTATATGAGACTCTTCCTGCCATATTCTCTGGTGTATGCAGTATATGCCTTAAACAATACAGGTTTGATACAGGCAATTAACTTACTACTACTTTTAGATTTATTTCCTATGACAGTACATGCAAGAGTATTACTAACTTGCCTCACATTGCAACCGCTCCAAGTGACATCCATGGGCCTCCTTTTTCATAGCCTGCTCACTTGCCACTGTGAAGGACATAAGCGGAATATTTAGCCAAACTTATTCATAATATAAATGAGCTGGCGATTATTAAACAGGTAGTGGAGTGATACTTGCACATGGCTGGGTCTTTTCCTGTCCTCCTAACCTCTTGTATCCACTGATCCAAGAGATCCCCCTTTTGCCTCTTCAGGTCAGCATAGTGATGCCTGACCTGCTCACCAGGTCAAGGTATGCCAGTGACACTGGTGAGGTCATGGGCGAGATGGTCCCAAGCTTCCGCCTTGTATTGGGAACCCTAGTACTGGCCCTGCAGCAGTCTTTGGCCGTGGTCTTTCACAAGGAGTCCTGGCATGACTCTGGACTTCTTTTTTTCACTAAATATTTTTTTTTATTATTTCAAATAAGATGTCTTAAACATTACATGAAATAAAGATAAATAACATATTTACAATTCTAAAACATTACTAACTTCAAACCATTATATAACTATTTACATTGCTGTCTATGCAAATAACATTGAAATTCTATATTATGTAAAGTTAGAAACATAAGATGATATATCTTCTTCGATATTTTCAAGTATTTCCAGTACTTTCATCCAAGAGTAATAGTAAGAAGTAGATCTTTAGTTCTGTTCTTCACTGTTAATATTTCCATGTGAGCAACTGTTGTTGTTAAAGTCTCAAATTCCTTGCCAATGTATAGTTATGATTTTACGTGAAATAGCCAATAGTGACCATAGAATTTTAGTGTCTTTTTTGGTACACAGTTTGGAATAGGAGAGTTGAATAAAATTAAAGACTTTGTTAATTGAAAATTATCATTATAAACAGTCTGAAAAAAATAATTAATGGATTTCCAGTACATATTGAGACATATACATTCATAAAACATGCCAATCTGCTTTTATCTTGGTATGGCATCTCCAACATTGATCTTCAATAGAATACATTTTGGCTAACCTATGTGGTGTATAGAAACTTCTATGTAGATATCTCCAAGTGAATAATTGCCAGTATTTTGATAATGTAAAGATTTTAGAATATTACTTTTTTCTTCTTCAACTGGAGGATGTTTGTTTATTAAAGTATAATAATCCCAGTATGATTTTTCATGATAGTTTTGTTTTTAACAATTTTATAGATATTAGACAAATAACCTGTACCCTGATAAGGCTGTTTTGTGATAAGAATAAGGTATTCAATGAGTTTTGGAGCTTCATGTCTAACTGAAGGTTGCATTTGTTCTATTTTATTTATAAGAAAATGCCTTAGATTTTGTAAAAACAGCCAATTGTCTTTATTTATATTATAATTATAAATTATCTGTTCCTTTGTTAGAATTTTCCTTTTCTCTATAAGTTGATGCCAAAAGAGTAATGTTTCTTCTTTAAGTATATTTATTTTAGATATTTGGAATGTATCTAGAATATTTGGTGTAAAAGCTATAGGGAAAATAAGAAAAAATTAATATTTGGTATTTTGTTTATATATGTTCTGAACACTGAAAGTGTAGAGCTTACATAGTTTGATGGCAATTTATTAATATTATTTCTTTTCCCTAAACAATTATCTTTTCACATCCATATAAGGGGTGATGGTATTACTGTTAAGTTGTCTTGTATGTGATTATAATTGATTTCTATGTAAATCTGCTCATGGGCTTGTTTCCATATAGGTGTGTATGAATTATTTAACCATAGTGTTATGTTTTTAATAACAGATGAGGTAATATATAAATCAATATTCGGTAAATTAATTCCACCATCTTCCCAATCTGGCAAATGTTTATTTGGGTTTATTTGGAAACCATAGAAAATTTAAAATTAGTTTATTGTATCTTTGAATAATATATTTGGGAGGTGGCAATGAAAAATTTTGTATTAAGTATAATATTTTGGGAAATATGTTTATTTTAATAAGATATAATCTGTCTGCTGTTGGAAAGATATATTTATTCCAGTAACCAATTGTTTGTTCTATTTTGTCTAGTATTTTATTATAGATAAATATTAGAGAATCTGTTAATTCATTGAGTAGATTTATTCCCAGATATAATAATTTACTTTCTGTTACTATATATTTGGAAAATCTTTTGTTTATATTATTTTTTTTACAATTACAGGGCATAATTTTAGTTTTGTTTTCATTAAATTTTAAGCCTGAAATATTTTGAAATTTATTCATGGAGTTAAATAGAGCATTCAAAGACTCATTTGCATCTGAGAGAGTTAATAGTATGTCATCAGCAAAGAGTTGGATTTTAAGGTTTAACATTTTATTAATACAAATGCCCTTTATGTTATTGTTTGATCTGATTTGATTTGCAAAGGGTTCTATGAGTAATGCAAATAACAATGGTGATAAAGGGCAACCTTGTTTAGTTCTTTTTATTGTTATAGGGCCTGATCTATATGATCCCAGTTTAACATATGCAGTAGATTTTTCATATAGTATTTGGATGAGATTATTAAAATTAGAAGGAAAGTTATATTCTTTTAAAACTAGTGAAAGAAAGTTCCAGTTAACCGAATCAAAAGCTTTATTAATATCTAATGAGATTACATTTAAATTTAGGACTTTATGTTTGCTATAATCTATTAATGTTAGCATTCTTTAATATTATCTGAAGTATTTCTTCCTTTAATAAAACCTGTTTGATCTTTGTGAATTAAGAAAGGAAATAAACATCTCAGAGTCTATATTGAGTAATGATATTGGCCTATATGAGGAACACTGTTTTTCATCTTTATCTGGTTTGATAATTGGGGATATCAATGAATATTTCCAAGAGGGTGGTATATTCAAATCTTTATTGGCTATATCATATACTTTTAATAATAAAGATATGGCTTGATTGGGTATTAATTTATACATTTCTGGTAGCATATTGTCTGGGCCAGGTGCTTTATTTGTCTTGAGCTTTTAATTTGTGATTTTAATTCTGTCATATTGATTGGTTTGTTTATAATGTCTATTTGTTCTTGTGTTAATTTAATATGAATATTGTTTTCTAAGTTTTTTTATATCCTTAGTAGGTGTATCTTGAGTATTTATGGAATTATCAATGTTAAATTGAGTCTGAATGCTTCTAAAATATCATTTAGTTCCGTAACTCTTTTGTTAGTATTGGGAATAAATATTTCTTTTATTTGCTTAGATTTAATTATTTTTTTGTTCTATTAGTTAAGTATCTCAGGTGTGCTGAATTAGTAGAGTATGAGTTTATTTTTATCTTTTCTAAGTTAATCATAATATTATGGTATAGCAAATTGATTTGTGTAAGTTCTTGAACTTGAGTAGCATTACCCTTTTGTATTTCCAGTTTCAATTTATCTGCTTTGTTTTGTAAGTCTAGCATATCTTTATTCCATAACTTCCTTTTATTTATGTACCAGGATAATATCTTCCTATATGTAACTGCTTTTAATGAATCCCAGACATATATTTCTGAAATATCTTCTGTGTAATTTATTTCTAGAAAGTTTTTGATTGTTTCTTCATAAAATTCTTTGAAATCTCTCAATTTTGTGATATAGGAAGGTATCCTAGTAATGGGATTTGAATAAAATGGTGTAAGCTCTATCTCAAAGACTATGGCATTATGATCAGATAAAGGACAATTTATGATTTTGACTTTGTCAATTTTGTTATTAGGTCATTGGCAACATATATTCTATCAATTCTAGAGTTAGTTTTATATCTATGAGAATAAAATGTGAAGATTAGTGAGTCTGGTTCTGCAAATTCATTTATATCTTTTAAATACAATGTATCTATAAATTTTGATAGTGCTTTAGAGATGGGTTGTTTTCTACTTAGAATCTGTATCTTTTTCATTCATTATACAGTTGAAGTCTCCTACCCTTAGTTAAATGAATTATCTCTTCAAAATGCTGTTTAACTGTTTTTAATCCTAGTCCTGGGATCCAATATAGATTTTCTAATGTATAGATTCTCTTATTTAACTCTATTGAAACTAGACAAAACATACCTGATGTATCTTGATGAGTAGTAATTATTTTAGGTGTTATAGTTGAGTTGAGAGTAGTATAGCTACTCCTCTTTTTGTTTTGTATTGAGAGTTTATTAGTACTGTGTAATTATTAATATTTAAGTTGTTTATATCTCTATCTAATGTGTGTCTCTTGTAAAAAGACTATTTGTGGTTTATGTAAGTTTATGTACTTGAATAGGCTTCTCCTTTTATTACTATTATTTAGACCATTAACATTTATGGATAAACATTTCATTTCCTAGTTTTGAGTTTGTTTTATGTGTGAGTTTATGTAAATATTGTTTATTCTTAGTTCCATCTTGGATACAGTATTCAAAAAGTTTTTCTTGTATGATTTTTGCATGTTTCTGAGTGACACCAAAGTGATATAATAAAAAAAAAAACAAAGAACTTCCAAACTTGTAATTCTTAACCTTAAAACCATTCCCTATTGCTATGAGTTTGTTTGGTTAGTAAATCTAACCAAACAAACTTTACCCTCACAAATAATATTTGGATCAGTTTCTCTTATCCTCTTAGTTTTAAATAAAGATAATTGAATAATATATTAAGATAATCTAATCAGCTAAAATATATACATATATTCTTTACTCATCTTATTGTAATTCAATAATACTTATTTCTAAGCAGGTTTCAAAAGGTACAAATATTTAGATTAAGGTAGTATCATTTCAAAATAATTTAGGGTATTAATAAACATCATGTTAAAATCTATAACTGTATATTTCATACATCTGTTGAAAACTATTTACTGACATTACTGTATAATACAGTACCATTGTTGTGCAATTGTTTTAGACTACTCAAGTCGAAACCAGTGTTTAAATTAATATTTGCAAAGTCATATTGGAATAAAAACATGAATAGTTCTGAAACCACATCATATTTCATGTTTAACATAAACTGAAATGCGATACAATGTATAAGTATATTAATATTTCTTTAGTAGACATTAAATATGTTCCTCTGATTGCATTTTCAGCTTTTCAATGACAATTCCCATGGCTGGAGACAACAAGGTCACAATTTAGACAGCTCCCTTATCCAAGAGACCACTCATAATGTTGTTACCTGATTGAGTGTCTTGTTGCCAACACTTCCATCAACCCTCAGAGTGACCCTGCACAATGAAAACTGACACAGTACAGAGGTAAACTGCAGCGCACTTGACCACACCCTCAAAGCAAACATCTATGTATATCACACATCAACTCCCACAGCTTAGACTGACACCCAACCAGTGCGTCTATCTGCTGACAACAAGTGCTGGAGATACAATCCTGACCTACTCAACACCAGTAATTCAATCCTATGACTGAACAAAAGTATACTGGAGAACACATCAAAACAATGGAAGCTGCCAAGATTCAAACCACCATGAAAATATTACAGGCCAAAATTCCCAACCCATTTTGCAGCAAAGAGACAAACGTATTCAAACCATGGGGTAACACCTTGGTGTCCAAGAAGCTTGTTTTTCCTCCAACATCGGAGGACAGCCACGATGATCCATGCACTGCAAGAGTACCATTTTATCCTGGCAATTGCTTCACGACTGTATATAGAAACATTTAATCCAAATCATTAACTGGCACCACAACAATATTTCTCAGAAAAGTTGTTTTACAGCCAATGACCAGAAAGAACGCATCATTAAGAGGATACATTTATCAAATGTCAAGTGCCCCAGCCATAATACAAGTGTCTCCTCAAATCAATCCCCAACGAATCTACTGCCCACCAAACTTGCAGACCAATACTGGCATCCTTTCATGCAGTCACATTGAAACACAAAAATACAGGTCCGCTGATCAGGAACAACCAGGCTCTCAACTGCCAGACAACACACCCGTCTGCAGAAAGGTCCAAGAATCATAGTTGCATTGTCAAGCATCCTTGTCCACACTAACAGTAACATGATATACCCGCATACACTAGTATTGTGTCATTCTTGATAATGTAAAAGCCAGGCAATATTATAAGAAGGGTGAAGCCACAGCCAGGCAACATAACAAGAAGAGCACAGCTGCAGTCACCATTCAGATGAGCAAACGGGAACAGCATGAGCCATCTAAGGATGGATAGCCCGTTGAGTACCTGCCACAATGCATGCCCATAATGCATGGCAACCCAGTAACAAATTAGGTGTGGGCTCCCCTTCCACTCAAATCAGATCCAACACAATATGTGTGTAGAACACAGATGCTTCGACAAAGCCCAAAGCCACATGGGATATAAACATTGTATAATTGACACATCGGGTCAAATCCACTGTTGTTATGTTACTCATTATAGTTGCCTATACAATCATTGCTTCCACTTTCTCCATCTAGTATACCATACCGCCATCTAAATGTTTGATTTGCCAAATGCACATCCAACCTTCTTGTTGCATCCCACCTGCCCACCCGAGGGCATACCTTGGCAGCAGGACATCAGTAGTATTCTGCAGGAGCACCAGCATGAAATGGCAACCTCCCCAAAACAAACCTGTCAGTTGCTTGACATTTACTAGTTTCTTTAGAGAATTTGTAAAACAGCAGTGATTTTATTTGCTGATGATTAATTTCTGCTTTTAAACTCTGCTGTATAAAACATAGTAAGGGATAGCTAAAATGTCAAATCTAAACTGATAGAAAGACAAGCAGATATATGTCCTTATCTATCAAGGTGCTAGAAGACATCAGTAGCCATAAACTGAAAGTGCTTCAAAAATAAATATCTGTGTATATTTATATGAACCTTTTATATTATTTATGTTTCCTTAGAAGGAATTTAGGTTTCTGTATCTTTAAATGTGAACCTAGCTTATTTTCTGACTAGACGTCAATTGGAAAGAGTCAAGGGATGGACAAGTAAATGCGACAAGCAATAAGTAACTCAAGTTTCTAGTGATGTTTGTGGCTGTTAAATTGTCTTGAGAACCAAGCGGGGAAAAGGTATATGTTTTTTCTTTTTTCTTTTCCCTCCTCTTATTTGGTGACAAACTCATGTAAGCACTCTAGTTTGTGGAGTAGTGTTCACAACTGTCAAACTTTGCATTTTAAACATGCTATGCCTTATTTCTCTACAAAAGAAAAGACAACAGGATGTCTAAGCTAGTCACAAGCATCTTTCAACTCCGGATGTCTGGAGCCACAACACATATGACTTATAGCCTCAAAATATCACTTAAAACATATTTTTTCACTGGACTATATCAGTATGTGCATATGGGTCAAAGGCAGAACATCTTTTAAGATTATTTAAAGTAGACTTCAATACATCCTAACTGAAATACTTCATTTCAAAAGCAACACATTTCTGCCCAGCATTAGCATTTATCCAAACAGGGACACTTTTAACTTATAAAAGTAATACTATCAGGATGTAACTAATAATAAGTTATATAGCAGCCATTACTATACCTATTAAGCAATATAACCATATACTGATTAAAGTGTTATAAGTTAATGAAGATTTAATAAAAAGAAGAGAAAATAAAACAACAAAACACAAAGAGAGAAAATAAATAAATAAATAAATAAACTATTTGGAAACATTATTATGCATTGATTACTCTGATTAAGAATATGAAAATAATAGATGGATAATAATGAAAAATAGAGTAATGTTTAAATTATGCTTAGTATATTGATGTGATTTGAGATAAATGTATTTACATTTATGCTAATTTTGACATTTAAAATATAATTGAAAACAGTACCTGCTTTGGTGTAACTTGAAGACAGTAAGAACTTTTCTTTTGTTGTTAGTATTATTATTTAGATTTTTACAGAATATAACATATATAAGATTATTTGTCCTTTAGTTTTTTTTTCTTTTGCTCAACAGTTTTCCAATTATTTACTTCAGCAATTCTCTTCGGTGTACTTATTGTCCAGTCCATAGATTCTTCATGTGTTAGGATGTTGTTGTTGGTAAGGTATTTTATTGCTGAATCTACTGTTTCAAAGATTTTTATTCCATTTGGTAGAAAAACTTTCAGTCTTGCTGGAAATAAAAGATGGACTTTCAGTTGCTTTTTCTTCAAGGTTTTTTATTGGTAGAAATTCTTTTCTTTTGAAACCACCTTTGTAGAATAATCATTGTCAAATCTTATTAATGAATCATTGTATTTGATGGGAGAATTTGCCCAAGCATTTCTTAATATAAGATCTTTATCTTGTGTAGAAAAAGTCTCACAATTATAGATCTCGGCTTGTTCTTACCGGAGAAGAAGCATTTCCAGAAGCTGCTAGTGATCTATCTATACCATATGAAAGAGCTTCAGGTATTTTGTTACATCTGGTATCCAGGTGGTAAGAAAGTTTATCATATTGTCCCCTTCAGATTTTCTGGTAGACCATATATTCTAATATTATTTCTTCTTGTTCGGTTTTCCATATCATCAAGTTTTTCTAGTAAATATGTATTCTGTTGAAGTAAGAATTCAGTTTGTTGTTCTTCTACTTGAACTCTAGTGTCAATGTCACTTAATGACTGTTCAATAAGTGATATCTGTCCTTTCTGCTGTGTAAACATTTCTTGAAGCTGTTCCAGTTGTTGTGAGCACTTTTCTTTAAAAGTATCTATTTTATTGTCCATCTTGTCGATTTTATTGTAAGTTCCTGTATATTTGTAATGAGAGACTGCAGTTCTTTTTTGAGAGAAGAGTCTTGTGCTGTATTCCTTAGATGACTCATGCTGTAAAGCTGATATTGGTGCTGATTTTCCAGTAATTAATTTGACAGGAATTATTCAAGTTCTGACAATAAAATTTTTCTTATAGATGCTCAGAGTTATTAGAAATAAGTTAGTAATAAAAATTTCTTCAAATTAAATATTATTTTGTAAAATTCCTGTCAGGAATTGTATTGAGGTAAGAGAGCTGAAATGAAGTGCAGCTATCAGTTCAGCATCCTAGCCACGCCCCCCCCAGACTCTGGACTTCTTGATGCCCCGGTGCTGTGCCCAAAGGTGCACACCCTCTCCCATTCCAGACATACTGCATACAAGGGGAAGCTACAACCAGTTATGAGATGTATTCCCACCTGTTGGGTTTAAATGAGGCCGATTTCCCACACTTTGCCGTGATTGGACAGTTTTGAAAAGGCTAAGCTATGGGCAAACCTGCTTACCTAAGGTTGGCATTGCTTAAAGGGGTATACCAATGGGAAAATTGAGTTAGGTTGCCTACACATTGCTTACACCTAGCAAGCTGGGCTTTGTGATGTTTAGTGTTGTTTAATTTTTAATTTGCATACTATTTGCTTTTTGGCATTGATTTACTATTCATTACATGTTATATATGTGTTTTGTATCCTTGATTCATGTGTGTACACTGCATGGGGTCCTTGTGTTTATTAGAGGATCTCAACACGTTATTACAATGACACCTCACATCTGGGATTAACACAGTACTCCAGTTCACATATTTATGTTATGCATTAGGTTATACAACATAAGACTGTATATAGATTCCTTTCACATGTTCAGTTTGAATTTCCTATAGTGAGGATCTGTTTGGTGATACCTCACTTGTATGTACTGCTGTGATGGCCTAGTGGTTAACTACTATGAGTATAGTGTACAGGGTCTGGGGTTCAGGACCTGCAAAGGCTGTTTATTTTGTTTCTGGCCAGAACAGCAGCTGTTGCATGCATAGTGATTAAGGCACTTTTAAGCAAGTATAAGCAGGTTTGCACGGGTTTGTGCGAAGGTAAGCAATGCTAACCTCTGGTTAAATATGCTTACAGAGAGTTAGCTTCAATATTGCTTAACCTGTGTGCACATTGCTTACTCCCATGCAAACGAGCTTAAACTGTCTTACTACTGCTTAAATATGCTTACTCCCACTTACTACTGCTTAATATTTCTTACAATTGCTTACTAGTGCTTACTCCTGCTTACCACCGCACTAATTTAGACAGTAATGTCTAATGGTTTTTGGGAAGGTGGTGGATTTGGAAACTGTATGGAGTTATCATTCATTACACATTTTACCTTCCATTTGTATCCCTGAATCCTGTGTACATATGCTGTATGGGGCACTTGTGATTATATGTGGACTTTGCAACATTATGACACTGACACCTCACATCTGCATTTAATGCAGTACTCCAGTTCACAAATATATGTTATTTAGTAGGTTATGCAACTAAAAATATTGATCATAAAGTGATTTGACATGAAAAATGGAATGTACTGGAATGGGACTTGAACTGGAAATGACTGCTCGTAAGGCAAATGCTCTGCCCACTACGCTACTGCTGTACTGCTTCATTTGCATATATCTTGCTTTTTATCCTCTTGTGCCATTTAAGCTGCATTAACCGTAGCTAAGCGATGGGCAAACCAGTGCACCTACGGTTAAATTTAACCTGTTTCATAAAAAAAAAAAATCTTTATATTTGTTGTTTTAACTGTTGCTCGTGTACACATGGGGATGTTGTTGGTGGAATGTGAACACCTATGAACGGTCTTGTTCATTCTTTTATTACTACTCTGCTGTTCTTCATTACAGGGGCATTTATATTCTGAGAGCTCTGCTCTCAGACATGCCCCCTGCACTCTTACATGCTCTGTGTAAGATTAGGAGCTCAGGCAGTATGCCTTCATTAATATGCATAGTGCGCTGCCATCCTGGTCCAAAACAGCTGCTTCTGTGCAGGACTAAGCTAGCTCTGCATGGAAGGATAGTGAATCCCGGGGTTTGTCTGTTTCATCTAGCATGCTTTACACTGCTATCAGAGGCATTAAATCTATTACCTCTGAAATGTTTAAAATACGTTACTCAATGGAAGTAGATCTTCTCAAGTTAAAAGACAACATAAGAATAAAGATTTATGATAAAATATTACAACCGTTACCTAGTGCAGACTTATTATAACACTGGAATGGTGAAACACACCATACAAACATAGTGTAAATATGCCAAACCTTCTCCCATCATGGTTATTCGTGCCATGATGCAAATAACAAATCTCCTCAGGCCATGTTTGGCTCTAATAGGGCAATCCATACAATTTTAACATGAAAACTGCAAAACTTCCTTACTCCACTATAACAACCCAGGTCATAAGAATTCTTGCTCCTTCTGCACATGTGGCCCTTCAGTCCTGAGGACCTAAGAATTCTTGCTCCTTCTACACATGGAGCTCTTCAGTGCTGGGCCACTTCAAATACAACAGAGACTACAAACAGGGAGGAGGAAACAACAAAGTCTGTTTTCTGTCTGAATTCCTACTAATTCTACATACTACAAGGACTTCATCAGCTTACTAGCATTAAGTCTGCAGTGGTCCAACATCTTATAAGAAGAAAGGACTCCAAATGATACGTACCTCAGCTTGGATTCCAAAGAAGGGTTGAAGTGTCTCTTTTTGACTGATCTTCTCTAAGAGCATTGGCTGTTTTTGATCGTCCAGCTTCTGCAGGGACAGAGTTTTATGGACTTTAAAGACCCAGAACATTGTCGTGTTCATTGCTTTTAAATGCCGTGCCACTTCAAACACAAAAAGAAAACGTTAGAAATAAAAATCGCCAAGACATTTTTGCTGAATTTTTAATGTTAAAATCTGGAATTTTTATGTGTGGGAATTTTGGTGGGATTCATGTGTGTATGTTAGTTAATGTTGTGTCACTTTAAATAGTTGTGGTATTCTAAGTTAAATTATTTAATTGTTAATTAATTATCTATAACAATTTAATTTGATGGCATATTGAAATGTTTATCCCTTGAAGGTGAGAGGCCGAGGTAGCAGGAGCATTAAATGTTTTATCTGCATGTGGCTTCTGTTCTCTTGTAAGTCACACAGAAATTTTTTGCACCCTCTCACCCTTGTGCTGTTGTGTTCTTAAACTCTATTGTGTTCATAGTTGCCTGCCTGTAATGTTAATTTGGCCACATATCTTCTTCCTTTTCCCCTTTCATTGGCTGTTGAGAATAATCACAAAATGATCATTTTGTGGAATCACTCCCTTTCTACTATTTAAATTTATTGGTCATTCCCACTCTGTTCCATAGAACCAGAATACAAAGTGCCCACTCACTTTCAATCTATCTTGGTCTTTTAAAATTAGTGACAAAGCTAAAGCTTAAGCTACCCTCTCTTTCGTATCTAACTGCTTAGTGCACACTGATGTGCTTAGGATATTAACCCATTTCCCTATCTTAAATATGCAATATCTATTGCAAGACCACCAATTATTGGAAGGCTCATAGTCTACCTGTCAGTAATCATCTTGGGATTAGTGCTTCTGTTTTGTCCTGGTAAGAGTAGGAGCACAGGGACATTGTTTCTTGGAGACTGCTGATGAACAGAAAGCCCAATAACTGCTTCATAGGAGATAGCTTGGAAGTTGTGCTTATATTCAACTCCTGATGAGAGGAGCACAGTCAATCGATTCCTGACTGTTTCTGGTTGGGCAGTGAGTGTCTCTGTTTGAAGTTCCTGATTGGTCTGGTTGCTATTCAAGGCATCTACCAGGAAAAGGCTACAACAAGCCTACAGACCATTGCATCATCTGGGACAAGACTGTGGATCACCAAACATGTTGTGGCCTGCTTCTAATCTTGGGATTGGTGCTAATGTTTTGCTTCTAGTGACAGACAAATTAAAGGAGCATTGTATTCCAGCAGAGTGAAGCGGTGGTGAGACCAGCTCTAGTAGAAGCCAGGCAGTAGCCATTCATGCAACTCCTCTCTTTTCACCATTCTTGACAAGCTAACTCTTTGTTTTCAATAAGTACTGCTTGATTTATTTCTAGCTTCAGAAAATCTGCCTAAATACTTCATCATTATATTTTCAGGATCAGCTGAGTTTTCTCTTATGTGTTTGGAACAGCCCTGTATAGACACAGACACATTGAATGACATTGTTCCTGTAAAAACATGATTGAAATTTCCCCAAAATCTAGTTGCACACAGGGCAACTAGTTTGTAATGACAAACACTTTTCCCAGAATTGCAAACCGGATACTCCTGACATTGCTTTATATTCTCACTCCAACTGCTTAATTAAAAAAGGGTCTGTTGCCATAGATATGAACTTTCCTATCTTCATTACAAGCTTGGTGGATATGTGCATCCTGAGGCAATGTAGAAATTGCCTAATATTTACTGACAACAAGATAATTCTCATACAAACTAATATGGTATGTAAGAGATGTATTTTCACAATGTCACATAAAGGTATTCCTAATGTCAATAAGGTAGTCAGTAGTACAAATGCTGAACCCATCACACACAAATCAAAGCAGATAGAGCCACATATGCTGAGACACTTAAATGTAACCTTCCTAAACCCTAAAGACCTTCTAGATGAAGTGCACATAATAAATACTCTCAGCAGCCCTGAATGCACTCTTTCAAAACACCCACATCACATGGTGCGTCTACTTCTAGGCCCATAAAGAAAGCCACCACACACGTTCTGGTCATTGGGGACTCCGTCATGAGACAGAAAGATGACAATCTTACCAGGCTGTGTAAGGAGAAAGTCACAGTCAGTAGGTTATCAGTAGCTAGGATCCACCACATTAAGCATGCAGTCAGGTCATTGGACCACAAGTAGCAGTATGACTCAGGCATAGTCCATGTGCATGTAAAAGGCCTGAAACATACCTCCGTAGATTATATGAGGAGAGACATCATGGAGTTCTCATATGTCCCAGGCTGGTATGAGCTTAGTATTAGGCAGCATTTTACCTTCTCCAAAGATTATGCCAAAATACGAACAAAAGCTGACTGACGTTAATAATTGGCTTAGTTTCTAGTTTCATACTAAGGGGGTGAAATATTTGTCAGCATGGAAGGAGATGAAGAACAAACCATGCTGCTTTGCCAGGGATGATCTGTACCTCTCCCCTCTAGGCTTTCAAATATTATCTAAAACATTGTCTTCCTCATAGAGCCGTTTTTAGGCAATGCCAAAGAGTAAGTACTTCCGACATAGCAAATCAATACAAAGAAAATGTAAATGAATTACTGCTCAGTGCTGGGAGTCTAAACAAAAAAACTCTACTCTCTACAAGTTCTCTTCACCCTAGAGAATGCTGATGTCTGCACAGTCACTGAGGCATAGTTTAAAGATATGGAGAGCACACTTACAGTACAAGGTTATAATGCCTTCCACACATTTAGACCAGCTACTACACAGACAGAGAATAAAGGTGAAGGTGTCTGAATTTACATCAGAAATAAATATACCTCAAGGCTGGTCAAACAGGACAATGCACTTGAGCTACTCCATGTTCAAATCGCCATAGATAAAATCCAATACCACTTCCCTGAAAGCTATAAGTCCCCTCTATGACCCAGGAAACCCATACCATGTACTGTATTTAAACTTATTGTAAAGACTCACCATCCAATCCAATACCATATTCATGTGCAACTTTTATTACCCCACTATTAAATGGGAATCCTATACAACGTGAAACATACAGGCACAGAGACTCCTGGATTTTGTAAACACAAAGTCCCTGGAACAGACTATCAATGCACCAGTCAGGTATGCAACATACTGGATCTTGTCCTCGCTAATATGAGAGAGTGCTGCACACCCCCCTACTGTGATGTCTTCCTTGGTAAGGTCAGACCACAAAATGGTCTCCTTTGAAGTAAAAATAAAACCTGGACCCTCAGCTAACTCTGGAGTATTCAAGAACCACTCTAAGGCTAACTTCCTGGTATTAAGTGATAACCTGGCAAAATTTAAAGTCCACATAAACCCTGAGAACACTGTTGCCTATGCATAACTGTTCACAGAAACCCTGTACAAGCATGTTAATAGCTGCAGAAAGGCAGCTGTACCCATCAGGAAGTACAGATCTAACTCAAAAAACAAACCACCCTGGTGGAATCACAAAATCAAGAGGCTGTATAACAGAAGGAAGAAAATCATGGCAAAAATTAGGAGGTGAAACACCCAGCAGGATAAAAACACTCTTGTCAAACTAAACAAACAACTCAGAGGACAAATAAAGTCTACCAAAGCTAAATTTGAGGTAAATTTGGCCTTCCAGGCCAAGGACAACCAAAATGTGTTTTTTAGCTATATCTGCAGCCTCAAAGGCAATACACAATTGTGTGCGGAACTCATTGTAAATGGAGCCACCTATAATGAGACAGAAGATATAGCAAACCTAATGGCCGGCAAATTTAGCTTCAACTTTACCCCTCTCTCCCCCTCAACCTTCCCTCAGAAAATACCATCAAATATAACACCCCCTGCTATCACTGGGGAACAGGCCCTTAATATTCTCTTTAAAGCCGATAACACTGCAACAATGGGCCCAGATAATATCAAAGGATGCCTTCTAAATAGCATGAAATGTGACCTATAAGGCCCCCTGGAACTGCTATTTAACTGTAGCCTCCAAACAGGCTTTGTCTCTCGTGAATGGAGAACAGGACGTGACAATCATATCTCTGTACAAATGTGGGCCATCTAGAGACCCAGGAAAGTACAGACCCATTAGTCTAACTTGTCTTATATGCAAAGCCATGGAATAAATTATCACAGAAATTATCAATAATGTTATAGTAAACCTACAGACACTGGTCCCAACTTGTCTGGTTTTATCAAGGGCAGGTCATGCCTACTCAACCTGGTGGACTTCTTTGAGAAGGTCACGAAAGCAATGGATGAGGGCAAAATGGTTCACACTGCCTATCTTGACCTGGCCAAAGCATTTGACACAATGCCCCACTCAGGCATTATTGACAAACTCAAGAGGTCAAGTACAAACCCATATGTCACCTAGTGGATAGCCAACTGGCTCACAGACAGGACCCAGGAAGTAAGAATTGGGAAGTCCATGTCTACAAAGAGGCCAGCCACAAGTGGAACCTCTAAGAAATCAGTCCTTGGACTGCTCCTTTTTGGCATTTACTTCTCTGAAGTCAAGGCCAATGTCAATGGTCTCTGGCTGACTAATTTGCAGATGACTGCAAATTAGGAGTTGTCATTGATTCTCACACTGACACAAATGTCCTCTAGGAAGGGCTGACACAGACAAACAATTAGTGTCAGAGCCATGGACTAACACTAAATGCCAAGAAATGCATAATAGTATCCTTCTGAAAGTCATCCACTCCTACTAGCTATCATATTGACAACACACCCCTTAGAGCTGACCCAGTAGTCAGGGACTTAGGGACACACATAGACAGAAATCTAGCCTTTGAACATTACGTGTCTGCAGTAGTGAGGAAATCATTCTATGTTGCACAACTTAAAAACAAAGGTATGGCATCTAGACCAAAGAAATCATTGTTCCACTGTATTTGGCATTCATCAAACCTATCACTCAGTATAGTGCCCTCTTTGGTATGTACCTAACCAGACATATCCAACAACTGAAACATCCACAGAGGTTCCTCACTAAAAGAATACAAGCCACAAGTAAAATTCCTGGGCAGAGTACCTCAAGGGCCTATCCCTGTATGATATCTCCTACAGGCTGTTGAGTGGAGCTATGCCTGACATACAGGGCATTGTCAAACCCCACTCTGATGGATGTCCTGCATAGCCACAAAACAAACAGCATCAGAATTATCCATTCTAAAGACTTAAACTTTGCCTGTGATATAAATAGGACCTGCTGGAGAGACATGCATGTATCTCAGAGACTACCCCATCTCTGGAACAGACATCCATGTGAAGCAGAGTTCCTCATTAACTGAATTCAAGTGCAACTTGGACAATTGGATAGGGAACAGGAAATTCATCCTTGGCTTGGCAACTGTCTCTAATGGACACAGGCAACCTGCAAATGGTTTGTCTCCAGTCCCCTGCTTATAAATATTTCATCTCCCAAGCCCCTGCTTGGACTTATCAAGGGTTCCAGAACTTGTCAGAGATTTGGGATGCATGGCTAGGCTTAAAAAAGACCTAGTTGTCATTAGCCTAGTAAACACCTAACCCCTGTGGTGAAATGTCTGTATAAATAAATTTAATAACAAGGAAAAAAAATAATTTAGTGATTGTAGGAGCTCTCCTTAAGAAACACACATAAGCAAACTTGCAAATATCTTAAGAATACCTTTAGGAAGCTCAAAGCTGTATAGTAAGGATTCATGTAGGCTGCATTTTATAGTGATTAACAGTAAATCTAGTATGTTATCATGGTTTGGGAATGATATTCTTAACATTTGAGATAGCTGATAGGGCTTATTCCATAGCAATTGTAGATGGTAGTAAATTTTGGACTAAATTTATCAGCTAAGATGTTAGTTATATCCTCTGAGTTCGAATAAGCAGTATTATTGTGGATTAGTTTCTAACATTGATGGATGCATGTTCTTAATTCCTGATACAGTTCATAGGATCACGGGGGGTTACTAGGCTGATGGGCCTAGGACCTTTACAAGAGTTAATCCCCAAAAATAAACCTCAGTCAGCACCTGTCGCTCCTGTCAGTGATGGACACAAGTAGAACCCCTGGGACGAATTTGTGATTTCCCATCCACTCAACAAGGTTGCGCTTGAAGAGAGTCAGCAAGGTGCTCTGTTTGACGTGTATGGGAAGTCTATTCCAGAGACGGGGCAGACTCTGGGAGACAAACTTGTCTCAACAGCAGGTTTTGTTGGTGTCATATATTAGATTCAGACCTTTTGAGTGGGTAGTGTGTGAGGAGTTAGACTTACGAATATGGAGCATCTCTAGTAGAGCAGGATCCGAGATTGCCTTATAGGTGAGACATGGATCACCCCTGAGCAAGCTGTATGTTACCGAGTAGAGTGATAGTGATTTGAGCCTGTCTACATAGGACAGGTGTTGGAGGCCATGGATTCTCTTTGTGAGGTATTTCAGTGGCCTTTCCAGTTGTTGCAGATGTTTGGAGAGATACATCCCAAATGGGACATTATACTCAATTATTGGTCTAATGAGTATAGAGAGGTAATAATCTCCTTTTTTTCTGGATGCAATCCCTTTACTTATGAGATGTACCAAGTAAAAGGATTTTATGACCACTGCCGGTACATGGCGGTTGAATGTGAGGTTGTTATCAACCTGAGTGCCCAGGTCTCTAACCCAGGTTTTGTGCTTAGGGGGTTGCCATTGATGTGGTAATCAGTAGGGGTCGTGTTTTGCCTAATGGTATGATGATACATTTTTTTGCATTTAGCTTGAGGCTATGAGTTTGGCACCACTCATTTGTTGCTGTGAGACCCTGTTGCAGTATGTAAACATCATTTGGGGAGTCAATGACAGCACCCAACTTACAGTTGTCCACAAACTTGGTCAGCCGCAGGCCTTTCATCTTTACCTGGACCTCTGAGAAATAGATGCCAAACAGTAGGGGTACCAGGACAGATCCCTGTGGAACTCCACTAGTGACAGGTCTGCTATCGGAGGTGGAGGTGTCTATTTTGACTTTTAGTGTCCTGTTGGTGAGCCAGTTGGCCACCCACCTGATGAGATAAGGATTTATGCCAAGTTGTGTTAGCTTTTGGATGATGCCCAAGTGGAGTATTGTGTCAAAGGCCTTGGCCAAGTCAAGGTAAGCTGTATGTGATGACTTTCTCTCATCCAGGGCCTTGGTGACAGTCTCAAAGAAATCAACCAGGTTCAGCAGGAATGATCTGCCCTTGACGAATCTGAACTGGGTGGGGTCAGTTGCTTGGAGATTGCCTATGTCCTTCTTTATTAGATCCATAATAATATGCTCCATGGCTTTACAGGTCATACTTGTCAAGCTAATGGGGCGATAGTTTCCAGAGTCAGTAGTTGCACTAACTTTGTGCAAGGGGATGACAATAGCAGTTTTCCACTCTGCTGGAATGAAGCCTGTACGTAGGCTGTGGTTGAATAGAGTGCTCAATGGCGAAGCCAGTTCTTGCTAGAGATGGTGCACTATACATCCTGGGATAATATCAGGTGCCATGGAAGCTGTGTTCTTTGACTTGGACAGGGCCTGAAACACTTGATCTGTGGAGATGCAAGGTGCAGGACAAGTATCGGGGATGTCAAAAGGGCCTTGGGGCAGCAGATGGGTGAAGTTTGCACTGAACTTATCTGCTAGCAGGTTGGCCTAGTCAGCAGGATCAGTGTAGATGATACTGTTAAGTACTAATTCAGAACACACCTGGGCTTTGCCCCAGAAGTTCCTGATTTAACTGAAGAAGAGTTTATGGTTTCCCTTTGTTATGGATGCTAGTTTCGATTCATAATTGGCCTTGGTCTAATTTGCTTTTTGAGGCTAAGGATGGAGTTTTTCCAATTTGGAATTTGTTCCTTTTTACCCTTGGACAACAGTTTTGCTTCCTTTTGTTGTAAAGCCTGTTAATAGAGAATGTCCACCAGACAGGGTTGTGTTTCATCGAGGAGCAGCTTTTAGTTTTATTGGGTATGGCTGAGTCCATGCAGTTGTACAGGTGCTTGTATACTGCATTGGCAAACTGTTCAGCATAGTTGTCTATATCCTCTGAGGGGGGTGGTGGTTTGAAGCAACAGATACCATCCCTTAGGAGGTTGTAGTCAGCTTTTGAGAAGTTTTTAGCTTGATTATGACTGGGGAGGATTGGGTGGGACAGAAATTTTGAATGAGACAAGCTGATGATCTGATCTCACCAAGGAAGAACATACTATGGGATTGGTACAGCAGTCACCCATGCTGTTGATAACCAAGTCCAGAATATCTCCTCTTGTGGGGGATGAGACAAGCTGGTCTAGTGCGTTAGAATTGATGAAGTCAAGGAATCATTGAGTGGGAGAGTGCATTAGTGCAAGAATAGTTCACCTAGTCTATGGTGGGGTAGCTGAAGTCATCAAGGATCAGAGTGTTAGGGGGTATCTTGATGAATTCAAGTAGGTCTGGGATAGAGGAGTAGGTGTCCAGAGTCATGGTGGGGGGTCTATAGCTAGCTATAACTTAGATGGTTGTCTTGCCAACTGTCAGTTGTACCTGGAGTAGTTACATTGAGTCATGGTAGCAAACTAGTCTGGAGGTGTGCCTGTTCTTAATGAAGATAGAGACTCCACCTCTCTTAGTCTTCCTGACCTCATTTTGGGGTCAGAATGTGTGGAATGAGGTATAGCCTGGTAAGGCAGGGGTGTTCTCCACAGCCCTGAACCATTTACTTTTAGTTTTAGTAGTTGATTCATGGTCATATTCAACTTTGAGTTTCCGAAATTATCTGAGAAAGTTTTAACCATATGTAATTGTGCTTTCAACTCCTTATCTGATGAACTATATCATTTTAAGTCACCCACAAAAATGAGATGAAATGTCTTTAAACAAGGTTGTTTTCTATGATCCAAACTGTAACCATAGTCTAATTTGCTTAGTAAATAGCTTAATGGGTTAAGGACAAAACAAAAAAACAGTGGTGAGAGAGTCATCCTGGAATATTCTCATCTGAATTTTTATCTCTGGGATAATAATTTGCCCTTTGTAATGCCTCAACTGCAAAGTAGTTTTCAGTTTTAGTGGTCACTGCAATGTAACATAATGCAGCTGATCAAGGTGTATCTTATACATCTGTAAGCATTTCTTTATCCATAAATGAGGAATGCTGCAAAATTCTTTTTTGTAATCTATCAATGCCATACTTAGATTCTTCCCTTTTTACAATTCCCTATTATGGCTTTATTTAACAACACATGATCCATTGTTCTGTATGATTGTCTTCTGTTACCCTTTTGTTCTATTGCCATAAATGTTTCTGGATCAGTTCCAGTGTATAGCTTTTATACTGTAAGGAGGCACATTATTGGACTGTAGTTTGAACAGGTCTTGCAAGTTCACTTTTAAGGAGGAGTATCATTTTTCCTGTTGTTAACCAATTTGATGTCTGTTCAGGATGCGCATACTGTGTAAATAATTCAAACTCAGGACTAAATCTTTGAGCAAAGATGTTAATGCATTTAGTCAGTGAGTAGGTACTGTGTCTGGGCCTGGAATTTTCCAGTTAGAAACTTTTCCTAATTTTCGTCTCAGTTTATCTGGCTTTTACTTTATTCCATTTCATATTCTCTGCATTAGAACTCTACTGTTTCTTCTAATTTCTCTCTGTTCAACATCATTGTTATGTTCAACAGTGTCTTCACAAATGCTTCTCTAAAATGTGTGTATTTCTTCTTTTTTTGTAGGGGTGGTTCTATTCCTTTTTTTTCATTTTCAAATTCTCTATAAAATCTTTTTGGGGTTTTCGTTGCTTATTTTGTACCATTCCTTTTATTTATTTATTTTACATTTGTTGACCAGGATAGTCCGACTGGATACATGTCCATTTTCAGCTGAGGCCCAGGGAGAAAAGCTCCAAGATAATAATACACATTATGGTCTTCCGATAGAGGCTGTCCATTGAAAAATAAAACGTTTCAGCTATTCGCTTCAGGTACATTTATTGTAACATAACACAACAAACAGGATTAAGCGCTTTCATCTCACATCCAGAGACTTCATCAGAATCACTAACAACAAAAATCAATTCCATTAAATAGACATACTAGATGAAATTGCTCACATTTCATTGGCTAGTCACATGATTGATAAATTGACCGTTCTCATTTAAAGTGCACAATCCTTAAACACACCAATTAATATAAAATATCATAGCTTACTGTGTATTCTTTAATAGACATTAAAACAAACCCATATTTTAAGTTGTACTAAATATATATACTTCAAATAAAAGGTATAATAAAAGAATAAATATATATAAATAGAAGATGTTGAAAATATATAAAAATCTATATAAAAAACATTTGAAACATCTATCAATGTATGGTATTTAAAATTCTAAACATTCATATGATTTCTTGTCTAGAAATAGTATATGTATATATAAATTCCAAATATAAATATTTAATAAATATTTCACATGTAATAAATATTTCACATTTAATGGTAACAATATGTTGTATGTTGAGATATTTAATATATATATTATATTATATATTGATGTTATGTTCAAAATGAATCTCTTTTTGGATTAGAAGCTTTTAACTTCAAAATGAGGGTGATAGATATATGGTCATTGAGGCTAGGAAAATGTGTGGAATCTAGCCTCAATTGCCAAATTAATTCCCAAAACTCCAGTTTAGTTTCCCAATCACCCCCTCAATCATGCAAAGTAACTTATTCTAACACCCAAAACTTAAATTCAGCATTCTGACACCTCAATTTATGTCTGTATAAAGCGTTGTGTTCATTCTTCCTATCAATATCCTAATGTGTTCATATACTCTTTGCCTAAGGGGTCTCTCCATCTTGCCCACATAAAATGCCCAACATATTGTACAATAGGCCAAATAAACCACTCCTCTAGTGTAACAACTATAATATTTCTTGGCTTTAAACCAGTGTTTCACACTACCCACATATAATTCTTTTGTTCCTGCCATAAACGCACACTGTTTGCATCTGCCACACTTGAATGTGCCAATTCTATTTATTGTTCCCTTCGATGTGTCATCCTTCTTTGCTCATAAATTTCTTTTAAATTCTTATTTCGTCTGTAACTAATTCTTAGGGGTCTAGAAAAGCAGTCCACATTAGTTGGTATCTTGTTAAAAATGTTCCACGCTACATTAATACTTTTCTTTAGCCATGTTACATTATTACTAAATGTAAGTATCAAGTATGGATTGGTTTTGGTTTTCTGTTCCTGGATTACTCTAGCCACATTACTGATCCTAAAATTTTGTCCACTATATAATAATGGCTGATATCTATTGCCCCAATCATCCCTAATAGATTCCTTAATCGGGACAATAATATTATCTGGATAACCTCGATCACTAAATAGTTCATGTACAAAATTTAATTCTTTCAAAAATTCTCCCTCAAATGATGTCATACGTGCTATACGAACCATCTGACCTTTTATAATATTACTCTTCAAAAAGGACGGATGGTCACTACCGTACTGTAAATAGGAATTAGAAAAGTATTCCTTATGATAAATTTTAGATTTATATTTACAATTAATAGGGTCTTTTGAAATGGTAACATCCAGATAATTAACCTTTTCTTTATCAGTCTTATAAGTAAATTGCAAAAAATTAGTAGTGTGGTTCAAATATTCCATAAAATTCAATATTGTTTCTTCACTCCCCTCCCACACTATAAAAATATCATCCAGGAACCTATAATATTCTCGAATAAATGGTGAAAATTGTGTTCCAAACACATACTTTTTTTCCAAATATAACATAACAATATTGGCATATAGGGGAGTGCACGCTGAACCCATGGCCACACCATGTAACTGGTGATAAATATCACCCTGAAAATATATATAATTATATTTTAAGACTAATTCCATACTTTCCAGAACCAAGTTGTATTCATCAGCAGTTAAAAACCCAAATTCATTAAACATATATTCAAACCAATTAATTCCCTCTTTGTGTGGAATAAGGGAAAACAAATCTTTGACATCTATTGTTAGAAAAACTGCATCCGTCAAGAATTCTGATTTTCCAAATTTCTCCAGAAAATTCCAAGAATCAACCAAGATATGCTTATACTTTTTGTGAAACCCTTTAATTTTTTTATCCACATAAATAGCCATTGGTTGCGTTTTTGAGCATCTAGAAGTAACTATAGATCTCATAGGCGGTTTTTGAATTCCTTTATGCACTTTAGGAATCCCAGAAATAGCTGGAATAACAGGATTCCTAACTTTAAAAAATGAATAAAGTGCATTATTAATAAGACCGTGCATCAAGTTGTCTTCTATTATATAGTCTATTTTTCTGTAAGAAATATTCACTTCATTCCTTGACACTAAGGAATACCACTCATTATTGTTCAAAATTTCTAACATCTTGGCAGTGTAATCCCACTGCTCCATAAGCACCACTCCACCCCCTTTATCTGGTTTCATAATCCGTATTTTATCATCATTTCTTAGTCTTAGTAATAATTTATTTTCATCCTTGGTAAGATTGGACACACATTTTTTGTTATTATAATAGTTTGCTCTAATTAGCCCAATAAGGCAAGTTTCAAAATGATTTATATCATGGTGCAATGGGGAATTATAGGTGCTTCTACGTGTTAAAATCCTATTAGTATTAACTTCATCTGGTTTATTCTTGAACAGGTGTTCCAAATTTAACCTTCTAGTAAAAAGTTTTATGTCCATTAAAATATCTTCTAGATTGGGATTCACTGCTGGTACAAAAAAAAACCCTTTTAAAAATAAAGAAAAATATACCGAATCAATTAATAAATCCGTATAATTGTAATTAATAAAATTCTGTTGTTTATTAATAATGCCGATAGCATCATTCTGTTCTATTATTTCATACCCAATCATTTCTGTTGGAACATAATCTATCAATGTATCGTGAATTTCATCACTCCCTATAGCCAATATATTCAAACTAGTATCTTCAAAATTACTATTAATATAACCATTAATATTGTTGCTCAAAATAAGCATGTTGTCCTGAGCACTGTCTAAATTTGAACAGCTACTTATCTCAACCATCGAAGTTACACATTCCTTAGAATATGGATGACTGTCTAAGTGAGAAAGGTTTGTTAATGAATCACATTTGTCCTGTTCTAATGTGTATATACATGTGGGTATCGAATGGCCTCTGGATATGTGGGTTGGTTCTGTCTCTGACGTATCCTCTCCGATCTTCATGGCCCCTCCACCCCTAAAGGGAAGTCTGATGAAAAATGTTGGTTGGAATGATCCAAGCCATGATCTACGTCAGTTTCCCTTAGGTTTTCCACATTCTCGTGTGTGAAACCTCCTCTATTGGTATGTTTGTAATGATAACGTGGATATTGTGCTTTGTTATTATCATGGTCCATATTTTTATAACCATGATCCATATTTTTCTCTCTATAATAGGAACCCTTCAAAAATTATTATTAACAGGATATGCTTTGCCCTGCTCATAATCATAAAGGTCTCTATCTAACTTAGAAATTTTTCTCTTCTGATTCTTTTGCATCACGGTATCAACATCATTTACAGCTCTAAAATACAGTTCCTTATATTCATTAACATTGAACAATAAATCATGAGAAATGTCGTTATAAATTTTATCAATGGTATTTTTATACTCTGCCATCATCCCCTCATTGTTTTTGACCATGGCTTTTAGAATTAAAATACCACAGTCATTCAAAATAGTTTTAATTGCTTGATAAAATTCAGAGTCTTTAACAGTATTGTTTGGAAATTTAACCAGGCGTAGGCCTTTTGGTACAATATTGTTTTTTATACACTGCATTAAGTACCATTCATCCAAAGCTAGCATTTTATATTTGGCCAAATATTTTTTAAGCATCTTACACTGTTCGCTGAACGGTGCCACTTGTTGGGAGCGTTTGGGCTCATATTTGTCCTTAACAATGGTAAAAGCTTTGTTCAGCCAGGAATAAAAATCCAAAGCCCCATATCGACTCTGTAAATCACAGCCATCAACATTATTTCTGTTCGATTTGTACGTTTTCCTGGCGTCTAAAGCAGCTCCTCCCATTTGGCGGGCTCTACAAGACTCTTCATCTTGCCTGGAAACCCTTGCGGCTCTAGGTTCATCAGTGTCTGACGTCACCGTAAGATCCCTCCCCACTTTTGGACTGCTCTGCTCACAAGGTATAATTGAGTCTATAACGGCAGTCCCAGATCCATTCTGCGAATAAGATTGAATTAGTTTGACCAACTCAGACAGCAAGGAGCAATTGCAATTATTATTGCTGTTGTTATTCATATTAGTATTAAGGACTCCTCAGGAAGCGCCACAAGCAAACAACACGTAACTTGTAATGCACAAAAGTACAATTTCCACCAAAAATAAAATAAATGGTCTTCCGATAGAGGCTGTCCATTGAAAAATAAAACGTTTCAGCTATTCGCTTCAGGTACATTTATTGTAACATAACACAACAAACAGGATTAAGCACTTTCATGTCACATCCAGAGACTTCGTCAGAATCACTAACAACAAAAATCAATTCCATTAAATAGTCATACTAGTTGAAATTGCTCACATTTCATAGGCTAGTCACATGATTGACAAATTGACTGTTCTCATTTAAAGTGCACAATCCTAAAACACACCAATTAATATAAAATATCATAGCTTACTGTGTATTCTTTAACAGACATTAAAACAAACCCATATTTTAAGCTGTAATAAATATATATACTTCAGATAAAAGGTATAATAAAAGAATAAATATATAAATATAAGATGTTGAAAATATATAAAAATCTATATAAAAAACATCAGAAACATCTATCAATTTATGGTATTTAAAATTCTAAACATTCATATGATTTCTTGTCTAAAAATAGTATATGTATATATAAATTTCAAATATAAATATTTAATAAATATTTCACATTTAATGGTAACAACATGTTGTATGTTGAGATATTTAATATATATATATTATATTATATATTGATGTTATATTCAAAATTAATCTCTTTTCGGATTAGAAGCTTTTAAATTCAAAATGGAGGTGATAGATATCAAAAGAAGGATGACACATCGAAGGGAACAATAAATAGAATTGGCACATTCAAGTGTGACAGATGCAAACAGTGTGCATTTATGGCAGGAACAAAATAATTATATGTGGGTAGCGTGAAACACTGGTTTAAAGCCAAGAAATATTATAGTTGTTACACTAGAGGAGTGGTTTATTTGGCCTATTGTACAATATGTTGGGCATTTTATGTGGGCAAGACGGAGAGGCCCCTTAGACAAAGAGTATATGAACACATTAGGGATATTGATAGGAAGAATGAACACAACGCTTTATACAGACATAAATTGAGGTGTCAGAATGCTGAATTTAAGTTTTGGGTGTTAGAAGAAGTTACTTTGGATGATAGAGGGGGTGATTGGGAAACTAAACTGGAGTTTCGGGAATTAATTTGGCAATTGAGGCTAGATTCCACACATTTTCCTGGCCTCAATGACCATATATCTATCACCCCCATTTTGAAGTTGAAAGCTTCTAATCCGAAAAGAGATTAATTTTGAATATAACATCAATATATAATATAATATATATATATATTAAATATCTCAGCATACAGCATATCGTTACCATTAAATGTGAAATATTTATTACATGTGAAATATTTATTAAATATTTATATTTGGAATTTATATATACATATACTATTTCTAGACAAGAAATCATATGAATGTTTAGAATTTTAAATACCATACATTGATAGATGTTTCAAATGTTTTTTATATAGATTTTTATATATTTTCAACATCTTATATTTATATATATTTATTCTTTTATTATACCTTTTATTTGAAGTATATATATTTATTACAGCTTACAATATGGGTTTGTTTTAATGTCTATTAAAGAATACACAGTAAGCTATGATATTTTATATTAATTGGTGTGTTTTAGGATTGTGCACTTTAAATGAGAACAGTCAATTTATCAATAATGTGACTAGCCTATGAAATGTGAGCAATTTCAACTAGTATGACTATTTAATGGAATTGATTTTTGTTGTTAGTGATTCTGACAAAGTCTCTGGATGTGAGATGAAAGTGCTTAATCCTGTTTGTTGTGTTATGTTACAATAAATGTACCTGAAGCGAATAGCTGAAACGTTTTATTTTTCAACGGACAACCTCTATCGGAAGACCATTTGTTTTATTTTTGGTGGAAATTGTACTTTTGTGGATAATAATACACATTGAACATTTAGTAAATGTTAGTTTCAAGCAGATTACAGTCATAAGCAATACCATCATTTAGCACATATAGTACTTACTATAAAACGCTTTACAAAACATAACATTATTTTCAAAGTTAAACATACATAACATTACATTCAGGTTTAAGACACACTGAGCAACAGTTATACAATTGACCCTTCCTGAAATGGAGTGGTAAAAAAAAGTTAGAAGTAGTTGAAGGTAAGGCACCTAAGAAATAGAGAGGTCACTAGTCGGGGTTAGTGCAAGGACATAACCAATGAGTTTTGAAGTATTTTTTTAGTTTGTTTTTGAATTGAGTTAGTGAGGGCTCTAGGGTCAAGTCAGCTGGGAGTCTGTTCCATATCTTTCCAACAGAGTTGACAAACAGAGAGTCCCCAGCTGAGTAGTTGGATTTGTATGTTTGAACTAGGAGTCTAGTGGATGATTGCAGTGGCCAGGTGCTGGTGTAGGGGCTGATAATATTTTTAGTGCAGGTGTATTTTATGTTTGGTAAAGGACTTTATGTGCCACTATTAGCTGGTTGAACTGCAGTAGGTTTGGCAGTTCAAGCCATCCTAGGCGATTTAGGTTGTGACAGTGGTGTGTCCGGTAGGCTTTGTCAGTAGCAAATCTGGCAATGTGGTTATAGCAGGATGATAGTTTATTAAAGATCTGTTTTGTTTAAGTTAGAAACTAGAGGTGAGGCATAGAGAAGAGTTGATAGCAGATGGGAATGGGCAATTGCAGTTCTAGCAAGTGGGGTAAGGAAAGGTTTGATTCTGTAAAGAGAGCCACGTTTTTTATTAATGGTTTTGATAGTTTGATTGATATGCGCATCAAACTTCAGGTTGTTATCAACTATGACACCCAGTAGTTTAGTTTGAGCTTCTGGGGAGATGATAGTGCCATTGTTAGCAGTTATGTTGAAGGCTGGCAGGGGGGTCCTGCATGTGGGGGAGAAGAGGAGCAACTTAGTTTTGTTGGGGTTTAGGATTAGATGTTGATTGGAGAGCCATTTTTCCACTGTATTGAAGGTAATTTGGGTTAATGTGAATAAAGTAGCTGGTGAGGTGTCAGAACAGATCAAGGTGGTGTCATTCGCATATTGAATGCAGGTAGCATCTGGGATGACTGAATGAAGGTCATTGATAAAGATGGAGAAAAGAAGGGGTCCTAGTATCGAGCCCTGGGGGACTTCTAATGTGATGGGTAGGTGAGATGATAGCTTGTCCTGCCATAGGACTGGCTGTTGCCTGCCCTGCAATTAGGATTGAAACCATTGGAGTGCATGGTTATTAAATCTAGAAAGATTGCTGAGGATAGTTTGTTATTATTGTGGTTGTGGTTAATGACGTTAGAGAAAGAGTGGAGGGCAGAAGTAGTACTGTGGTGTGGCTTAAAGCCATGCTGAAAGCTGGACAACAGCTTGTTGTGCGTGAGGTAGTGCATGAGCTGTATGTGTACACACCTTTCCGTAATTTTAGCTAGAGGTGACGGAATAGCTATGGGTCTAAAGTTTGACAGTTCAGTGGAACTACATCCTTTATGGAGAGGTATGACATGGGAGATTTTCCATATAGTGGGTACAGTAGCTTCAGATATAGCTCTGTTGATCAAGATAGAGATGGGGTAGGCTATGGTGTCAGCAGCCTTTTGCAGATAGTCTGCTGGGAGGAGTTTGGCAGCCATGGTGGTGGGTCTTAGTTTTTTAAGTAGGGCATGAATAAGTTGAGTAGGAGCAGGTTGGAAGGTAAAGTATGTTTGGGTACTGGGTGTGGCTACATTAGAAGTAGAGCCACTGGGAGAGAGTTGACTGGCTAGAGACTGGATAGTCTCTGTGAAAAAGCTGTTGAAGTTATTACCAATGTCTACTGGGGATTTTTGATGGGAAGCTGAGGGGGGTGGAGTGGCGATTTGGCCTGGGTGGAGTAGTTTGTTTATTCCTGCCCAGAACGTTTGAGGTTTGTTTTGGTGTTTTTGCAGTAGATGGTAGTAGTGGTTCTTTTTGTCTAAGGTTATGGATTTTTTGGTGTCATTCCTTAGCTGTCTGAATCTTAGTTGATCAAGTAGGGCTTTTGTTTTTAGGTAGGTGGCCCATGCTTTGTTTCTGAATGACATTTTGATTTTGGTATCTTTAGAAAGCCATGGTGCAATATTAACTTTGGTTCTAATAGAGCGGCTGGGAGCATGGAAGTTAAGAATAGCAAGGAATTTGGTGGCAAAGTATGCTACTGCTTCATTTAGGGTGAGGCTTTTTAGTACTGACCAGTTGCATGCCTTAAGTTCATTTTGAAACTTGGTGAGAATAGAATTCTTGTTGTGTCTTAATGTTCTATAGGTGGGTTGGTAGGAGCAGTCTACTTTGAGCTTGATTACATAGATGAGACAGTGATCACTTAGGTCATCAGTCAAAGTGCCTGATTTATAAGATTGAAGATGGGTATTGACAAGTATCCAGTCTAGGGTACTTTCCTTGTTATTGGGTTTTCCTGTCGTGGTGTGGGAGATTATGATTTGAGTAAATCCATAGAGGCTTATGTGGGTTGTGGGGGTTTCACAAGAGCAAGTGTTCCAGTCAATGTTGAAATCCCCAAGAACAATTGTTTCTTGGGGGTGGTTATTGGATAACTAATATAAGAAGTCTTCTAAGGTTTCTGTGTTCCTCCCTGGGGGAATGTAGACACAGACAATGTTTACATTTTTGTTTTTGTTAATTTGTAGTTCTGAGATAAGAATTTCAGCATTATTGAACTGAGGTGGTTGTTGGGTGTCTATGCTGACAGATAGGGTAGACTTGTAAAGTATGGCTACCCCACCACCCTTTCTGGTGGTATGGTCTAGTCGAAACATACTATACCCTGGTGACAGAATCTCATGGTCCTTGGTGGCAGGCTTCAGCCATGTTTCTGTTAGGAATAATATATCTGGGGAATGAACAGCTAAGAGGGCATGCAGGAGCTGAGTTTTGTTATTTATGCCCCTAATGTTTAGACGGCAGGCCAGCAGTGAGCTAGGAGTTCTATTTGTTGGAGCTATGGAGGTAGGGGATATAGTAGGGGGATTAGGGCCAGCAAGTGGGGATGGACCAGGGTTTGGGTGGATGTCGCCATCCTTTGTGAGGTTGTAATGTATCCTGAGTATGAGTTTTATGATTTTGGATAAAGTTTTGTAATAGCATCTAGTTTTATAACTAATGTAACTATATCTAGTAAGATGGTAGTATTTAGGGGTTAAGGAGGTAAGCATGAGGGAAGTGAGTAAGGGTGCATTATTATCTGTTGTAGATGGGGTGGATGTTTGGAATTTAGGGAAGTGGAAACCTGGGTGATCCTGATATCTGTAGGCTGTTAGGAAATATGGGATGAGTAAAAGGGGTAGAAGTAGAGTTAATAAGAGTATTTTGGGTGATAGCATACCTACTGAATTGTATTTGACACTTAGGCAAAAGGAATAGTAGAGTTGGAGGACTGGTGATATAAGGTTGAGAGTGGTGCTGTTGAGTGACAAGTTGTTACTGATTGGTTTAAAAAAGTGGAGTGTGGTCTAGTACCAATAAATGTAGCAGCACCAGGGGTGGGAGAGATTTGGGGGCAGGGAAGGGTGTGAAGCAAGCCCGAGCGAAGCAAGGGCAAGTGGAGCAGGGATGAACCAATGCCTGTACTAAGTTGTAGCAGTTTTTGGGGGGGTTACAGTAGCACACTTCAGAATGGATTAAGATTGATAGCTAAGAAACCCTAGCAAGAGAGCAATGCAATAAACAAAACACTTGTCAGGTTTTAAAGATATACCAGTAAAACTAAATCAATTGTTCACAAATGTAAAACTGGAAAATTGTCAATAAAAGCAATTCAGGTAAAGCTAGCACAAGTTATTTGGGTCATAAAAGCACTTCTTCAATGTGTGTGTGCAATTTAAACATTAAAAACATATGCAGAAAGTAGTAGCTTTCATTATACACTTTCTCTAGGTACAGGTTCAGTTTAAAAACAAATATTACCACAGAAATTCAGTAAAGTCACTAGCTACTTATAGAGCTTCTGAAACAAAAATAGAACAGTCTGTGCAGAATCAGAATTTAGCATCAGGTCATTCAGTTGCACACAAAAAACAGTAAAATTCCGTTCTATGAAGAAACTTACACTGAGTCACACCAGGTCAGCCAAGGGGGGAAGAGAGAGGGAAATCCTAAGCACCTAGATTTGAAAATGATGCCTGTACTAAGTTGCAGCAGTTTAACCTGTATGAGGAAAGGGAGGGAGGGAGAGAAGGCAGTAGGAGTGGTTAGAGGAATACCTTGATTGACTGACACCACACCAGAGTTAAGTTGAATGTAAGGACCTACACTCTGCACTCAGCACTGTAATGTTACTTGCACTCAGCACTTTAATTTTACTTATGTTTAGCAGGAAAGACAGACCAACAGTATACAATTCTGAGGATTATTACAAGGGTTACTTGTTCAAATGTCAAACAAGTAAGTAAAACTTTCAACAGGATCTATGTCTTTGAGTGTTAGAAAGCCAGAAAGGTGTAAATTATACCTGTACAAATTAGGGTACAGAGAGACAAATGTAAGAGTCAGTGTACTTTAGGTACAGGGGAAGGAGGCAAACCTTCAAGTAGAAAAGAGCCCTATAGTTGACCAAAATGGTGACTTGCTTAATTACACAGCACTGTAAGAGAAAGCTTAACAAATGCTTTTTGTGTGTGTAACCTACTTTGATTAATTGCTGGGAGAAACAATTTTGTTGTGTTTTCCAATTGCAGTCCTATAGACACCGTTATCCAGGAGCTGCAGTTTGTTAGTGTAGTTAAATGTGAAGTTCAATCTGATTAATTGCTGGGAGAAACAATTTTTGTTGTATTTTCCAATTGCAATCCTGTAGACGCCGTTATCCAGGAGCTGCAGTTTGTTAGTGTAGGTAAATGTGATATTTATATTTATCTACATACTTTTTAAGTTGTTTCCTTTTTTCATGTGCTTATATTTTTAGTTTACTGCTGGCAATAGTATATGGTAAATCTTGATCTGTTTTGATACTGTACATTGCTTTTGTCATGCCTGCCTAAGTATGTGGATGATCTCTTCCATTTTTATATGCTCCTAATAGTGATACATTTTGTCCTAAATGCTTTATAGTATTCTCTATCTGATGCTTCAATGGCGGCATTTTACTTGCTCCTTTCATTTCTTTTTGTCATGCTATGTTTATGTGATAGCACTTTATCTGCTGTTAGTTTTGCTGCACAGTAATGTATTCTATTTCTGTTATATTACATGAATTTCACTTAATAGCCATGATTACAGTGTTCATCTGTTTTATTAGTCTTCTAGCTTTTTGGATCATATTTGCTTTCCTCTAATCTATTTCTTTCATCTACATTAATGTCTATTCCTTTCTATTAAATCAAGCATATCTTCCCTTAAATCATATTCTTTTAGAATGAGAGCGTCTTTCTTGCTCTCTGCTTCTTGTAAATAATCTACAGAAATTTCCAGAAAATCTTTCTGTTACATATCCTCTTCAGATACACCCTGCTTCTTATGTTTTTCCTTCATATGGAAACCCTTTTGACCCATCACTGTGCAGTTTTACCTCCGTCAGAGTTGCCACTGTTTCCTGCTCCTTTCCTTGTTGTGCAACTTCAACTGGACTTAAATAGCAGTCTCCTACAGAAGGCTGCAGAGCATCATCATGTTGCAAATCTACTTCAATGCCTTCTGTTCCACGTGTTGCTCCTTAATCTGGGCACCTGTAATTTCATCATGCTGTGACATTTCTCTATTAGATTCTCCACACTAAATCCTTCACTTCACAGATTAACTTCAATTTATATACCTCTGCCTTGTTAATTCTGTTTTATACAGTCTACCTTTGTTTTCCTATTCTTTGTATTGTGAAATTTTCAATATCTGGGTACCTTTGTCTGTATTTCTCTATAAATATCTATGTTTTTGTATTCATTAGCTTTCTGCTTTATATAAAAATGACCGCATATCAGATCTATTTTCTTTCCCACGTCCATGTTTTTTTTATACCTTTCAAAAGTCTCTGGATTTTGTTCTTTATATTTTTGCATATCTTCTGTTGCTTCTTTTTCCAGGTGGTCCAATGTTTATTCATCTATGTAAAGTTTTTTATAAAGCTGCTGTATTCATGAATACACATATCCATTTTAAGCCTTTAACAGTTTTTCTTGTGCAAGTATTTTTCTTTCTTTTACTGTCTCTTAATCTTTCTAAATATCTTCTATTGGAAATTCTAGGCTTCTTGCATAAAAATAATAATACATAATTTCTTTCTTATCCTCAATACTCCACTTTATGGGTCTTTTTTGGCTTGTCAGTTTTTGAGGACTGTGACAAAGGGGGATACTGCCAGCACAGCTACCTGAAATTTTGTAAATAATTATATGCCATTTGTGAATATCAACATGATCTATATAACATGCTTGTGTTGCAACTATATTACACCTGTATGTCATGTGTATATTAAACTTGTCTGTACAGACATGTGTGTTAAGAAGATATTTTATAAAGTGCTTGTGCTTAAAATGTAACCGCAGTGTACCCTACTGGAAAAGAACAGAAATGTACATGCACTATTGTAACTATTTAAATGTATATATTTTAACAGTGGAAACTGGACTACAGGAGGTTAACTTCAGAAAAACAGCTGAAATTAAATTACTTTATAGGCTAGGTTGGACACATGTCTGTACTATGGAGATTTATGTATTGTCCTTAGGGTGAAATAATTACTTGTCTTAAAATGTGGAGGAATGTAATTGTTTTATGACTTCCAGCATCCACCAAAGACCTGAGGTGTATGAGCTGGATTCTCAGAAGCTTGCACAGAGTGTTAGACTAGTGTATGATGTCACACAGGCAAGATGTCTGCCATGTGATCCAGGAACAGCCTGTAGGGGTGTGCACGAGAGCTGCTAAAGCTAGTCTTGCATGGACAGCGACATGGTGTGCAAATTACTTTATTTGCTGGTGAAATCCATGCAAATGAAGTAAATTTGAGATCCAGCAAACACTAACCTGTCCATGGAAGATTAGTGTTACCTGCAGAAATGTACTCTGTTGATAATGGAGTACATTTCTGCAAATAGCTAAATGGAGCTATGACAGCTCCAAATAAAGGATGCATACAGTTGAGGAAGCATGCCAATGGCCAAATATAAGGTTATTGGCAGTGCAAAATGTTTAAAAACATAACAAATTAACTTTTTTTTCCCTGATCTCTGATGTTTAAGCATAGCGCAGCACCTCGCAAATGTGTGGCGCTTAAAAAAACAAGAAAATTATATAGAGAAAGCCAAAAATAGGCATTTTTACTAAAAAGCTTATTCTGCCATGCAGGTGCATGGCAGGCTGAAGACAACACGGCTACTGACTAGTGGTTGCTAAGGGGGAGAAGCTCAGTGTGAGAAATGTAACCATGCATTACTAGGCAATCCTATGCAAATGAGGGTAAGAATAGTGAATCCCAATTTTCCCCAGCATGTTAGGCATGTCCAAAGAGTGTAAGATTTGGAGTAGGTGAGTGTAAGACTAGAATATAGGTGACATCATGAGGGGGTGTGTCAGACAGGCTGTAAGCTAATTGGAGCACAGTGGCTCATGGTTGCCCTGAGTTGCTCAGGATTGCAAAGAGACGTGTCTACAGTTGTCGTATTTGAAAACCTCAAACCCAAGGTGCACACTGTTATAAGATAGGAAACTCCTTGCAAACATGCACACAGCATGTGTGTGTGTTGGCGCAGGTTTGCGCTCGTTTGCATGGCGCTTCACCCCGGGCGGAAACAGAAAGGCAAAAGAAAGGAAAAGAAGTAGTAGGAAGTTAACCAAGGAGAGCTAGCAGAGCTGTCAGGTGAAATATATCAGAATCAGCCAATTACACATGCAGCAATCTAGCCCAGCCCAGTACTTTGAACTCTGCAAACACCATTCCCCTGTTTTTTCTCAAGAACTCTGCAACACTGCAGTATACAAAGAGGGAAAGCTTAAAAAGCTTAAGTCAGACAAAATGTTAGGGGCTGCTCTTGCTATCATAAACCAACATGTGCAAGGTGCTGAGGGTGGTGATGTTGTGACTGCTGCTGAGCAACCCGCAGTGAGGAGACGGAGAAGATTGTACAGACCCAGAGTAACCTACCAGGGGCTACATGAGCTGGAGATAGTGGAGCACTATAGGGTGGACAGGGACCTCCTACTGCAAATTGTTGAGCTGTGCTGGCCACACCTCACACACAGTACCAACAGAGGGGAACCCATCCCAGTGGATGCCAAGGTATGTTTTGGCCTAAGAATACTAGCAACAGGTACCTTACAAAGACCAACTGGTGATATGATGGGGATTTCACAGGCATCAGCATCCAGGGTACTCCACCAGTTCCTGGATGCCATGTCAGCACATGTCAGTGACCACATATATTTCCCCACTTCCCGTGAGGCATTGGCCAGCAATATGCGTCTTTTCCACCAAATAGCAGAAGAACCTGAAGTAGTGGGTGCAATAGATCTCATGCACATACGCATCAAAGCACCACCTGATGAGCAGGGTAGGGTTTACATCAACCGCAAGGGGTTCCCCTCCATCAACTGCCAGTTCATGTGCGATGCCCAGGGCATAATAATAAATGTGTGTGCAGGATGCCCTGGAAGCTATCACGATTCCCACATTTGGCATCTGACCCAGCTATACCAGTCATTTGTCAATGGGGACATTCCCTATGGTCACCTAGTAAGGAATGCTGGATACGCACTGGAGCCATGGCTGATGACACCCATCTGAAATGCACACACATCTGAACAAGAACTCCATAATGAGGCACATGCACAAACAATAATCATAATAGAGCGTGTGTTTGGGATGCTCAAGTCATGGTTCCGGTGCCTGGACACATGTGGTGGAGCCTTGAAGTACTCAGCAACTACGTGCCCAAATTGTTATGGTATGTGCCATGCAACACAATATGATCCTGTGAAAACAGCTGCAGCAGGAACAGCATAGGGCAGGGCCAAACAGCCCCCCACCATTGCCAAGGCCTGCACAGGCAGAGCATGACTCGGAGGAGGAACAACCTGAGCCTGCCCCAGTAGGCAGAAGGAGGCGTGCCCAGTATGCCCTGGCCTTGGCAAAGAGGCAATGCATAGCACATTCACTGACTCAATAGGAACCCTGAAAATGGCACATCTCTCTGACTCACACATACAGTAAAAGGGATACCTAACTTGCCACTGTTTTCAAACATGTATAGGGAATGTACTATGTGCATCCGACATAGGCAGCCCTGCAGCACCACCCTCAATACTGGCACAGACACAACTTAAGTCACTCACACATACCAGTAGGGGGGGGCACATACCTAACAGTCACAGCCAGCAGGACAGTTGTAGACAAATTCAAACACAAACAAATGCTGTATCATGCCCTCTGAAGAGGCCTATGGGTAACCTCCCACAAGGCCTATGCAGACAGATAACAACAGGCTAGGCAGTGTGATGTGGATTGGGAAGGCTATGAAGTCACAAACTAATATGCATGTAATTTGGAAGTGAAGATCTGTAGTACATTGCTATGCCTCAAGCCAGTACAATAGGCAACAGTACAGACTGAAATGGAGTACATGACATAGCAGTGCAGGCCTAGCAAATGTGTATAAGTGTCAGGTGTACCCCTCATCCTATGTACACCCACAGTAACAATCAGGTGTGCCCCGTGGGTAGAAATGTACAAATAATAGCTGTCCCCCCTGTATGCAGAAATGTTAATAAGTCTATGCAAACTGACTCATGGAAGCCCTGCAGACACAGCATGCTTCCTGTTGATGTACAACACAAAGGTGAACCCTGAAGTAAAAACCAACTTGCTTTTTCACACACATATAGTATATATGCCCATAGTGGGCATGCTCACACACACAAATTTAACAAATTTCAGTCAACAGCATACTGAAAGGTCATACTGGGCATGCTCATACACTTTCAAGTGAAGCAAATGTCAGTCAACAACATACTGAAAGGTCATACTGGGCAAGCTCACACACAAACAAATGAAGCAAATGTCAGTCAACAACATATTGAAAGGTCATACTGGGCATGCTCACACACTTAGGCCATGTCTGAGTACAGCAGTGGGCCACACATATCTGGAAATTGCAGTTCTTACTCCAGACACGTCACTATTCACCAATCCTGCCTTGCGCAAACAGTGATATGAAAACAGACCCATATAATATATTGGACCCCTGTCATAATCAAACTGTGTAATACAAGTACTTAAGTTGTTCATAGAAAGTTAAAATCCAAAGAAGATCAATAAATCTCCGATCAGTATCATCAAGAAACAATGAGCACTCCTAACATTATCCAAGCCAAGCTCTGACAAAAATATTGCCAAAGATTCCATAGAGAATCATGAAGCTTTCTTTAGCTATGTCATAAATATCAATTTAAACTCATATATGTTCTGAGTTAATGCAAAGTGTAAATGAATACATGTACATGACTGACATTGCCAACTTCTTGTCAGACAGGATCATACATATTTAACCCCCCTCTCACTAACAAAAAGGCCCATTACCATACCTGGAGATTGTGAAAACCCAGAAATCACATATACAATGGTAAAACAGCTCTATCCAAACCTAAAAACACGGTGTCTATTGGATGACATTGTGTCCCTGGCTGTGTCATATGTGAACTCCAAAACGAACAGACCCTGCACTTGAACAGTTTGTTGAGACTCACCCTGTGTACAGGATATGAAACTGTTGAATGGATTACAGCAACGTTTGGCACACTCCACAAGTGTTGGTGGACAACAGACCATGGGAACTATTGTCTTATAAGCCTGATAAGCTTGATCTGCAAGGCCATGGAGTCCATCATTATGGAACTCATAAACAGAGCTATTGAGAGCCTACACACACCGAACCCTACCCATTTTGGTTTGGTCAGGGGCAGATTATGGTCCCTAAACCTGCTAGACTGTTTTCAAGGCAGTTACCCAGGACATACATCAATGAAATGAGCTCCACCTGGCCTACATAGACCTTGAAAAGCCCTTTTCCAACATCACACACACATGTCGTATCCACAAAATCAACAACCTATGCATTAACACGTATGTCATCTGATGGATTGCCAACTGGGGCACAGATAGATCCCACAAGGTAAGAATTGTGGTCTCCCTGTTGGACTGTAAGCTGGTAGCAAATGCTGTCCCCCATGGCTCAGTCCTGGGACCCCTCCTGTCTGGTGTATACTTTTCAGAAGTACAGTCAAACACACGAGGGTTATGGTTAGCAAAGTTTGTGGATGACTGCAAAAAAGTTGTCATAATCGATGTTTGGGACAACAGAGACATCCTTAAAAAGGATCTCAGTCAGACAGATGTGGTGTCAAAATTATGGCCTCGAGTTACAGTCATACAAATACCACATAGGTGCCAACACCCTAAATATGGAGGTAATAATAAGGGAACTATGGACACGTGGATAGTCATCTCTACTTTCACAAACACATTCACAAAGTGGTTAGAAAATCCTGCTATATGTCCCCACTAATTGCCAAAGTCTTTGCATGTAGGTTAAAGGAGGTTCCCTCGACTCATCAGTCATCAGACCCATCAGAGAGTACCACGACACACTTGCGATGTATCTGACTAGGCACCTTCAGCAGATGGAAAGACCAATGAAGTACCTCAACAAGAGGATTACTGGCCTCAAACAGTTGCCCCATGCAACAAGACTGAAGTAACTCAATCTGTACTCTGTTGCATACTGTCTTCTCTGGCGATCTCTGCCCAACATACAGGTCCATGTCCAATGCAGAACTGATGTACATGCTCTATCTGAAGTAAACCCAAGCTCACTGTGCCACATGCTCTAGGGCTATAATCATCACAACAATAAGTATAACATTTTGGAGGGATACATTACTAACTCACAGACTTCCCTTGCTTTGGAACAGGCTCCCAACCTACATTAAGCTGAGTCCCTCACTGACACTCTACCAGAGGAGCCTTGATGAGTGTATGTGAAACTTAACTTTCACACCATGGATCACTTCATCAGCTCTACTACACAGAGGCATAGGCAACTAACCCCAGGTGTGGTGATAGCTGCACACTCTGGCCATACCAATATATGCCTTCAGGCAGATAGCCTATTACCTACCTATGTACCTATATATGTAGGGGGAACACAGTATAATAAGCCAAAGATGGATAGGCAGAGATGTGTGTAAGAGGGTGACCATGACAAGGAGCCATCCAGGATTGTCCCACCCAGCACACATCCCAATGGCACAAAAGACATAAGGTGCACATCTCACCCACTGTACATAATAGCCACCAGTATCTGTAAGCATTACAGAGTATGTGGTGCATGTACCTGCTGTACAACATGACTGTACAATGAAGTACACATCTACTATCTGTAGACATGTACCTGTCACATAGGTTCATAGGTATGTAGTAGATTATCTTCACAAAGGTATATATTAGCCTAGGTAAGTTGTGCAGCTTTCACCACCCCATTGGTTAGTCTCCTAAGCCCTAGTTCTAATAGTTAGTACCCTAAGCCCCTATCTAGTGGGGCTGATGATGTGATCCCTGGTGTGAATTGTCTGTTTCCCATCCACTCATCAAGGTTCCTACTGAAGAGTGTCAGCAAGGGGCTCTGTCCTATGTACATTGGGACTCTGTTCCACAGTAAGGCAAGTCTCTGGGATGGTACTCTATCCCACCAGCATGTTGTATTCATTTTTGTGATGAGGTTCATATCCTTGGAGTGTGTAGTGCGACTCAATGTTGTTTTCCTTAGATGGAGCATGTTCAACAGTTATGTGTTGGACATGGCTCTGTATGTTAGGCAGAGTTTGCCTCTGAGTAGGCGGTACGCAACAGAGAACAGGTTTAGTTTTTCCAGTTGTGTTGCATAACACAACTGTGTGAGGCCAGTAATCCTCTTGGTGAGGTACCTCTGTGGTCTCTCCAGCTGCTGGATATGCCTAGTCGAGTACATTCTAAATGGTGCATTGTACTCAATGATGGGTCTGATGACTTAAGAGTAGAGGGCCACTACTAACTCTTTTGATCTTGATGCAAACCCTTTGTTGATTAGGTGGGCCACATACGATTTCCTAACCACTTTGGCAACATAGTTGTCAAAGGAAAGATGACTTATCTACTTGTGTCTTCAGATCCCTTATTACCTCATCAGTTTTTAGGGGGTAACACCTATGTGGTAGTTTTTGGGTACTTTGTTTTTCCCAAAGGGGATTACTATGCATTCTTTCTCATTGAGCTTGAGGCCATGATTCTGACACCACACATCTGTCTCATAGAGTCCCTTCTGGAGAATATTTGTGTCATCCGGGGAATCTATTATGGCACACACTTTACAGTTCCCAGAAAACTTAGTCAACCACAACCCTCCTGTGTTGGCATGTACTTCTGAGAAGTATATACCAAACAGGAGGGGCCCCAGGACTGAACCCTGGGGGACACCAGTTGTTACCGGTTTAGATTCTGACATGTAGCCAGCAACTCTTAATTTGTGGGATCTATCTGTGTGCCAGTTTGCAATCCATCTTGTGATGTATGGATTTATGCTCAGGTTGGTGAGTTCATCTATGATACCTGACTGGGGAATGGTGCCAAAGGCCTTAGGGAGGTATAGGTAGGCTGTGTGGAGCTCCTTTCAATCATCTGTAGATTGGGTAACTGTCTCAAAGAAATCCACCCAGTTCAGGAGGCATGATCTGCCTTTGACAAAGCCAAACTGGGTGTGCTCAACTGTGTGAAGGTTCCCAATGTCTTTATTGTTGAGTTCCATTATGATTGGCTCCAGTCCCTTGCAGATCAGACTTGTCAGGCTCATAGAGCGGGAATGCCAAGGGTCTGTTATGGCCCCACCCCTGTGGAGTGGGAAGAATGTTGCTGTGCAATATTATATGGGTACATATCCTGTAGAGAGGATGTAGAGAGAGGTGTAGGTATCCTTAATGATTATGGATACATCCCCACCCTATGTGTTATGATCCAGGTTCTGGTGCCAGAAGGTATGGAATGAGTAGTATCCTGGTAGTGCTGATGTGCTCTTTGGAGCCTTGAACTAGATTTCTGTTATTGCACAGATATCAATATTCTCCATACTGAGGAGTGCCATGAGTGTGTGCATTTGGAGGCTGAGACTTCTGGCATTGACTAGCATTTAGCTCACTTTGTGGTTATTTGTGTTGATTACGGGGGTTGGTTGTCCTTTGAGCCTTGCCTAAAAAAGGTAATATGGGGACAGCAAGAGCCTTGGCCAGTATTCAGAAGCATAGGGGTGACAGGTGCAAACCATCTCTAGCAAAGCAACGAGGCTTGTCTATCATGTCATCCCTGGCAGATAGAGACTGAATCCCCTTTGAATGACACCAGAAGCTCAGCCAATTGTTGAAGTTTATCATCTTTCTGTTATATTGCAGTATCATGTAGGTGAAGGTAAGATGCTACTCAAGGTCAGGGTCATACCAGCCTGGGCTACATGATTATACAGCTACTATATATCTCTTGTCATGTTGTCCTGGGAGGTATGTCTCAGATCATTCACACTGACATGTACAAAGACCGCGTCATAAATGTACCTGTTCTGGAGTGATGTAAGTGCTTGTGTTATGTGGAGGATCATAGCACTTGACAGACAACTGACAGTAACCTTCCCCTTGTCCAGCCTAGTGAGTGGAACATCTGTGTGCCTGACTATGGAGTCACCTATTACTAATGTGTTTGGTACGTTGTTTTGCCTTAGGGCCTGTTGTGAGGCACACTGCTTTGGTGTATTATGTGTTTTCTGGCGTGTGCTTGGAGGTGCATGCTGCTTGCTTGTCTGCTTAGGAGGGCACTTTCTCTTTTTCAGATTAATATTTGTATTCTCTGAGTATGTTAATGTGTATTTATGTGTGTGTTATGCAGGTGCTTATATTGTAGGTCTATGTGAAACTGTTGGTGTTGTGCTTGTATGACCCTACTCCTCTTGACTGTATTTTCCAGTATTGGGTTGACAGAGCTTAGCCTCCAGTTTGACCCTGTGTGTGCCAGCATGCGGTGCATTAACCCATATATGATTTGGTTATGGCCTATGCATACAATGCACTCACAATACACCTAGTATGATAAGCCTGCTGAGGTTAGCAAATGTGAAAAAAACCTTTGGGCAAACTGTCAGCGAGTAATGTCTGTATTGCATCCTGTAACTCCATATTGCTAGCTGAAGTGTAAAAAAGTACTTAGTTTGGATTAAGAACCCTACACTTGCCAACTGTGTATGTGTGTGTCTGTCTCTCCCTGGTTGAGAGAGCAACATTTTTGGAGACTACTCACACCCCTTAAAAGTGATATACTCATCTTTGTCAAGTCTGATGATGTCACCATCCTACAAATACACCTGTGGGAAAGTGAAATCCTAGTAATGTGTATAGCTCATTGTGTGAATGCATACTGCTGTAGTATCATAATGTAGGTAGGTAGGAGTTTGAATCCCGCACTTGCTGTGTGTGTGTGACACTGTTTGTCAATGTGGAGTGGGTTTTGATTTTTCTAGTGTAGTACATATCACAATGACAACTGTATGTGCATAACACATGTAAGGTAGCTGTGGGGAAAAGCCATATACATACATATGACCTCAATTTTTTCATAGAGAGGTACTATGCTTTCTCCATGAAAGCATCTGTTAGCCTTGTCAGAGCATGCTGGTGCTTTCCAGACCTTAGGTTACTTCTGTATGCTTGTGACAAACTTAGCCACTGCAGTGATCCCTGGGCTACATCTTTTGTTTCAGATCCACTCATCACGGCTTCTATTGAAGAGTGTGAGTGAGGGTTTATGCTTGAGGTATATTTGAATCCTGTTCCAAAGCAAGCAAAGTCTGGCAAGGATGACTAATCATTATAGGTGTGCAACAACCTCTGTTGATCTGCATGCAAACCCTTTATTGCTTATGTGCTCTACAGAGGGATTTTCAAAACCCTTTGGTAATGTGATTATCAAAGGAGAGATTACTAAATACATGGTTCTATGTATACATTAGCACCTATTCCACATTTTGGGGGCTACTACCTATGTGGTACTCTGGGGATACTTTGTTTTCTAAAAGTGGATAACTATGCTTTCTTTGGCTTATAGCTTTACAGCATGATTGTGACACCAGGTATCTGTCTCTATGATACCCTTTTGGAGGATGCGTGTGTCATCTGGAGAATAAAGTATAGCCCACAGTATGCATTTTCATCAAACATGGGCAGACATATCCCTACTGTGTTTGCTTGTACCTAAGAAAACTATATGCCAAACAGGAGTGGTCCCAGGACTGAGTGCAAGTGAATACCACTTGTTACTGGCATAGAATTGTAGATGGAGGCTGCAAATGTTACTGTGTGTCTTACATCTGTGCATCAGTTGTCAATCCATCATCTAACAGTCGTTTATGGTCAGTCTGTTGAGGTTATCCATAATACCAGAATGTGGGATGGGTATGAATTGCTGGGTGAGCTATAGCTTGGCTGTGTGGACCTCCCCTCCCTCACCTATAGCCTTGTTAACTGGCTTGAAGTCTACTAGGTGTAGGAGCCATGATCTGGCCTTTAGTGAACCTAAGTGGGTATGGTGCAATGTTTGCAGGTTCATAATGTCTCTGTTAATGAGTTCCATAATGCTGTGCTCCATAGCCTTCCAGATAACATTTGTCTGGTTTATAGTGTGAGAGTTTCCATGAGCTGTTGTAGCTCTACCCTTAATCAATTTATGTTAACATTTGCACTGAGTGTGACGAGGGTGGACAGGATTATGAATAAGTATATTAAAGGGTCAGCCCAGGTTTGAAAGTTAGTAGACCAAGCCAGATAGGCATGCATCAGAAGGAGCAGCTAGAGCAGCGGGTTCAGCTGCGGTCTTGAGACGAGATGCCTGGATGCACTTGTGCAATTTCGCAGAACCCTTTAAGGCTTCCTTTCTTAACACTCCCATTGAGGCCTCCTCGTTGTTTGGACCCAAAGTTAAAAGCACACTGGCCAGATATGAACAGGATGGTAAGACCCTTTCTGCCGTAAGTGTCTGCTATTCTTCCCCTCAATGTGCTTTCTCCTGAAACCAAAAATGTGGGAAGATATGGTTCAAGAAATCTCAGGGTCCTTTCCATGATACATAGGCTGAGTTCTCCCTTAGAGGCAGAGGAGGAAACTCACAGGGGAAGACGCTCCTTTCAGGGCAGAGGGGGTCTGCATAACCAGGGTTCCAGGGATTCTTTCCCTGGCCAGTCCTACCAGCGCTCCTGAAGAGCAGCCCAACTCCTTTCCTCTTGAGATAGTTGGGGGACGTTTCTCCTTGTACCCTTCTGCCTGGCTAACCATCACCACCGATTCTTGGGTACAAAGGATTATAACCAGAGGTTATCATATCCCATTCGATCTTTGTCCTGTCCCTTCAAAAAAACCTTTCTGACATTCTACACAGTCAAAGGGAAGAAGCAGCACTAGAGATAGAAAAGCTGCTAAGAAAGAGAGTCATCAATATAGTCCCTCCAGACCAGATAGGATCCGGATTCTACTCAAGACTATTTTTGGTGCCAAAGAAAACCGGAGACTGGAGACCAATTTTGGGTCTCAGCATATTGAACAAGTTTGTGAGAGTACAAAAATTCCGGATGGTCACAATACAGTCTATCCTCCCACTTTTGGAAAAAGTCGATTGGATGTGCTTGATAGATCTTCAATATGCGTACTACCACATAAAAGTGGACAGGCCATCAAGAAGATTTCTGCACTTCCATGTGGGAGCCAGTCACTACCAGTTCAGAGTACTGCCCTTCTGACTCTCTACAACCCCCAGAGTGTTCACTAAGTGCATGGCAGTTGTCACATCTCACTTGCAACTTCAAGGATTCCATATGTTTCCATACCTAGATGACTGGCTCATTTCCGCCTCCACCAGACATCTACTGGAAGAAGCCCTGGCATACTCTCTCCTCGCTGCACAAAGACTAGACATAACCATAAACTGGCAAAAATTCAATCTCATTCCATCTCAGTTGACAGAATTCATAGGGGTTATCTTGGACATGAAGAACTGCAGAGCTGCTATTCCAGAGCACAGAATTTTAAGGATAAATCAACAACTGATTCCAATCCTTTCAAGGGAGAAATCCATGGCTCACTCAGTTCTACAGCTGTTGGGTTCCATGGCAGCATCCATCACCATTGTCTCACTGGCCAGGTTTCACATGAGGCTTCTACAAGGGCTACTGCTCACCCAATGGTATTCCTTTCAGCATCCACTTTCAGACATGATTCGAGTAACCCACAGGTGCAAACAGGATTTAAATTGGTGGATAACACACAATCTGTCACAATGGTCTCGCTCCTTCTCCCCAACAACCCAAGGCCACAGTGACCACGGACGCCTCCCTGATGGGGTGGGGGGGCTATGTCAGAGACAGACAGTCCAAGGCACTTGGTCCGAACTGGAGGCCCATCTGCATATAAATGTTCTAGAGCTGAGGGCGGTGCTCCTGGCATTGCAAGCATTCCATCCCCTGCTGCCATCTGGGATAATTGTGATTCAATCAGACACATGGCGGTGGTCTGGTGCATCAACAAGCAAGGTGGAACCAAATCTTTCCCCCTTTGTCGAGAGGCCATGAGGATATGGCAATGGGTGATGGCTACCAACCATTTTCTTCTACCAACGCACATTCCTGGGAGTTCCAACATGATAGCAGACAGACTCAGCAGGTGCATTCTTCAACCTCACCAGTGGACCCTGAATCCCTTAATAGCGGCAGAGATCTTCCACCGCTGGGCATTCCTTGCTGTAACCTCTTTGCATCCCCGACCAACTACAAATGCAGCAACTACTTCACCCTGATTGCCCCTCCGGGACAGTCACCCAGGGATGCTCTAGTCCACGATTGGCCCTCGGGTCTTCTTTATGCATTCCCACCCTTTCCCCTCATTCCCCAGTTTCTGAAGAAAGCCTGTCAGTTGAAGAGCAAGGTGATCTTCATAGCACCATATTGGACTTGACAGATTTGGTTCTCCTTTCTTTGGCCTCACCTAGTAGATCGACCATGGATTCTCCATCCAACCCCGGAGTTCATCTCACATCCACAGAACCTGATCCATCCCAACTTGAACAGCCTGATCTTTCTTTACCAATGCGTGACATTCTCATTGCATTTCATAAGTCTTCCACTAGAATTACTTATCTGAGCAAGTGGAAAAGATTTACCTGTTGGCTGAAAGATAAACAAGTAGATCCCTTCTCAGCACCAGTGTCGATAATACTATATTATCTGGCTGACCTTTTTCAATCGGGTCTATCGGCCTCTACCATTAGAGTTCATTTAGCTGCAATCTCTAATTTTCACGAGGGTGTCCAAGATTTCTCTCTTATGTCCCACAAATTGTGCAAGACCTTCATAAAAGGTGTGAATCATCTGAAGCCACCTTTTAGGGAACCTATTCAACCATGGGAATTATCATTAGTTCTACAAGCTCTGACAATGCCACCTTTTGAACCAGCATCTTCTTGCAACCTCAAGCATTTGTCATGGAAAACCTTATTTTTGGTGACCATTACTTCTGCCAGACATATTTCTGAGCTTCAAGCTTTATGTATCAAGAGTCCATACTTGATTTTTCATAGAGATAGAGTGTCTCTGAGAACTAATCCATCATTTCTGCCAAAAGTGATCTCTGAAATGTCCATTAATCAAACTATTGAATTGCCAGTTTTTTTCCCAATCATTCAAACAGAGGAGAGTATTGCCTACATACCCTAGATATCCACAGGCAAATCCATTTTTACTTAAACAGGACTAGGTCCTTTCGAAAATCTGACCAGTTATTTTTGGCCTTTTCTGGACCTACATTAGGATCTGCTTGCTAAGGTCACATTAGCTAGATGGTTGAAGGACTGTGTGACCTTCATCTATACACAACACAATATCTCGTTGACTACTACCATGAAAGCTCATTCAACAAGGTGGGTGGCAATGTCTGCTGCCTTCCATGCCAGAGCTCCTTTACATGACATCTGTGCAGCTGCAACTTGGGCTACGCCTCATACCTTCATCAATCATTACAAATTGGATTTGGCCTCCAGGGGAAGAGTATCTTTCGGTTCTATGATGCTCAGGAATGTCCTTCCATGAGAGCATCCCAGGAATAGAGGTAGCTGGGGACTCTGTCCCATGCATAAGGAATGAACTAGGAAAGAAGTTATGTCTTACCATAACGTTCCATCTGTATTGTTGATCCTCGTTCAGTCATTATGATCCTCCCACCTTCCCCCTCCTGTGGTTTCTAGTGGATCTCACCATCCGGCTCTCTTACGTTATTTGACCAGTGGTAGCCTCTACCTTCTTTGACTTACAAACTCAATCTGAGGTAACAGGGAGAGGGGGGTTGTGGGTAAGAGTTTAGCTCAGAGTTTGAAGCTGACCCAAGCTTGGAATATGGCCGGCTCAGTTCCGAGGTCGGAACCGATACCCATGAGTAATAACTGAATGAGGATCAACAATACAGATGGAACATTATGGTAAGACATAACTTATTTTTCCTGCTAGAATGGCTGCTTCTCTTATCACAGTCAAGTAATGTAATCCCACAACAACTGTTGGTCAACATCCACAGAACAAGTTGTGTGGTATGATATTCCTAATTTTCCTTTACATTCACTCATTCTGATGCATGAAATAATTATTTAAGCACCAACTTAATGTATATATACTGTGGCTTAGTGGTACTTCATGTTGTGTAGTGTGTGCAAGGTCTGGGGTTCGAGACTTACAGAGGTGTTTTATTTTGTTCCTGAGCAGAACAGGGCCCTCACATACAGAGTGACTAAGGCACTTTTAAGCAGTTGTGAGTGGGTTGGCATGGGTTTGCGCAATGCCTCGCATTGCTTAGCCAAGTGCAAACAAGTGTAAACCCACGCAAACCTGCTCACTACTGCTTAATAGTGCTTTCTCCCGCTCACCCCAGTGCTAATTTCTTTGAAAGAAAAGAAAAATGGGGAAATATGGAGGGGTGAAAAAGGGGCACAAAGAGGGAAAGACAGTAAGGAAAATAGCTCAGGATGTACATGACGGGTGTAGGGAAGGTCCATAGCTGCCCATTTCTTCAACAGCAACAGCTTTGCATATGCAATAAATTTGGAGGTAGATATGAACCCTTCAACCCCTGAGAGAGGGGTGAGGACAACAAAGTATGTTGTAATGCCAATTAAATAACATTTCATGTGTCCAGTGGACATGTGTGCAAAATGGGCGGCTATGTATGGGGTGTAATTTTTTTTTTTGGGAACAGAGTGCCCTTTTTTTTTCAGGTGAGAGTGGAATATGGGGTAGGGGAAGTAGGTATATTTGGGGAGGTAGGTTGGGGAGGTAAACAGACAAGACAAACAAGAAACATACAGGGGCGGTATATGACACATGTGGTGGGTGAACACCTTTGACGGGGAGGGATGTTTGGAAATTGCAAGCCCATGAGCCCCCAGATGGAAACAGTGGGACTGAGGTCCCCACCCATGGGCAGTCACCACTGCACCTTCATGGCCTAGAAGGTGGCTGTGCTGGGGGCTGTGTAGGAGGGGCAGCTTGACCCATGAGTTGCGCCACTCAGGCCTCAAGCTGGTGTAGAGGTTCTGCAACAGAACGTTCAATCTCTCTATGCACCACAGTCCGGACCGTACAAAGGGTGATAGGTGCCTCTCCACCCACGCTTGCATGGGAGGCTGAGCCCCATCCCCTGCAGTGCTTCCACTGATGGTGGCACAGGGCCAGCAGAGGAGGAGGTCCCAGGCTGCGCACCGGATCTGCTGGTGCCAGGTAACATGGCCAGCTGAGGTGGGACCGGACTTCCCATATGAACTATGTTTTGGAGAGTTTAATAAAGATATGGGTTAGTAACAGTCAACAGCATTCCCAATTAGTTATAACAGCATGCAGAAGTATTCCCATTAACCCAACACACCAGATTTTCAACAGTTGAAAAGCAACCATAACACATGCATATATAGAACAATAGTGGACATTACAACAGCATGCAGGTTTAATTGATGGCAACAGGCCACCAATATTGTGGTATTTTAACAGGGCACATGCATAGAAATAAATGTAAATATTTATAAACCATTAGGACATATGTCCCAACAAATGTTTTGAGATTAGACATACCGACTGAGGTGTGGAATTGCATTTTTTTATGCACATACAGTAGGGTGGAAAAAGATAGCTCAATTAACAACTTATATATCCTTCTAGTTTTCACTACATTCCTATTAACTGCAGTTATATGTCCCTTACATGTATTATTACACTACCCAATGACCTTATGTTGTGCAATTGGATTTTGCTAGATCATTATATACATGAGCTGTATCTTACAAACAAACTGTCCAAGATGCAGATGTTACTGCAACATATTTTGAGAATTGCTCATACACACTACTGCTAAGATGGTACACTGACAGCTCTACTTTCATATAATTATCTAGATATGTTCAGGTGAAAGTATCAGCTATATGTTAACAGCTCCTTACATTTCTGGCAGCACACTGACATTTCTGGGGACCACAATACCAAGCTACTCATGTGCCAGATTAACCTGTACATGCTGGGCATGAACCAACAGTTGAGGGCTGTAAATATGCATAAAAGCTACCGGCACTCCCTTCATCCATGTTATATGGGCCTACCCAAGTGTGGGTTGACACTGCTTAATACAACACTACTATCTGTAGAATGCAACAGTACAGCAACATATCAAAAGAAATGACACAGACGCACCCCAGAAATTATACATTTATTAAAGGATTATTACACCTTTATTTATTGGGTTAAAACACTTTTTGAAGGCTCTCTCATTTATTTTATATAACAGTACATGCAGAATAATTACTAACCTGCCTCATGACGCAGCCTTTGCAACCTATCTTCATGGGCTTGCAGATTCATAGCCTGGTCACCTGCAGCTGTGAAGTAAATGCAGTGATATTGAGACATACCTATCCATAGTATAGACAAGCATGGCAATTCTTCATTACTTAATACAATGGCTGCTTACTCAGTACTGGAGCATTAGGCATCCTATGGGATTCCTGGATCCACCGGTCCAGTTCATCCCCCCTACACTGCTTCAGGTCAGAATAATGGTGCCTGACCTGCTCACCAGTCTGAGGATCAACCAGTGGCACTGGTGAGATCACGGGCAAGACTCTTCCAGGACTCTGTTTTATGTTGGGTACCCTGGTACTGGCCCTGCAAGAGAGTTTGCTCATGTTTGTGGATGAGGAGCCAAACAATAATTTTGGACTCCTGGATGCCCCAGCGTTGCGCTCTAAACTGAGTGCCCTAACCTACACCAGCCATGCTGACTGCAGAAGGAAGCTACAACTAGTTATAGCAAGTATTCCCGCCTGTGAAGATTAAATATGCCTCATTTCCTGCACTTATTTGTGATTGGCCAGTTTTTAAAAAGCTCAGCTGTGGGCACGCCTGCTTAGCTGATGTTGGCAATGTTTAAAATCCCTTTGATAGATATGTCTCTGTTGAAAGTGCATGTTTGTGAAATGCTATCATGGTTTTGTGGTTAAGTACTGTGACTATAGTGCACAGTATCCTGAGTTCGAGCCCTGCCACTGCTTTTTATTTTCCTACTGGGCAGAACTGACTGGTTAAGGAACAGTAAAGCAGGTGTGAACGTGTTTACCCGACTTTGCATGACTTTGCCCCGACTTTGCCCAATGTTGCGCTGGTTAGCGTGGAGTTGCGCAAAGGTAATCAGCAGTAACATGTGCTGAACCTGTGTTACTCCTCCATAGCATTGCCCAGCTACGTGCAAATGTATTTAAATATGCTTAATACTGGTAACATGTGGTTAGCAGTGCTTTATATTGCTTAAAATAAGGTACTCATGCCTCAGAATGCATAAACATTTCACCTTCACATATATAATTCATGCACTACTAAATTTAACATTTCATTGGTTTTTACAAAACTTATTCATAAAAAAATGTCAGGAAATTTTTTTTATATACAGATTTCCCACAGAAAATGGAACGTGCAGTAGTGGGACTCGAACTGGGAATGCCTCCTTTTTGTGCAAAAGCTTGAACCACTACGCTATCGCTATGTTGCTTAATTTGCATATATTTTTCTTGTTATCCTCTTCTGGTGTCTAAGCTGCTGTAACTGTAGCTAAGCAATGGGCAAACCTGGGTATACCCGCGCAACTATGCGCAGCTATATCGGAAGATAAAAAAAAAATTATTTTTATTTTTTATTCTGTTAGTTGTTGAACATATGGGGGAGTGTAGTGTTACATTGTACACATATGAGTGGACTCACTCATTTAAATGTGAAGTTGCGGCATTTCTTCATTGCAGGGGTGTGGATATTTGGACTGCTCGGCAGTCTGACACGCCCCCTAAACTCGTCCATGATCCATGTAAGCTTTAGAGTTGAGGCAGCGCGCCCTCATTAATATGTATGGCGTGCTGCCATCATAATCTTACACTGGCACTTCAGTGTGAGACTAATCTAGTCTTACACGGAAGATTAATAAATCCGGGGGTATATGTTTTAACAGGTAGATGCTAAATATTGCCAGATTCCAGCAGTGGGGGGTTCACCTGGGATAGTCAGATGACAAGAAATTATATCATTCTGCAAGCTATCCCAGCAGTAATATTTGAGATATTAATTTCAGAAGTCTCTTAGTGAGACAGTGGATTCTGAATTCTGTCTTGGACATGACAAGAACCATTCACCACATCTGCCTTGCTCTGATAAAGTAAGTTTCTAGGAAACAGTATAATTATCTTGGAATTAGTCCGGAATATAGCAAAGCTTAGTTTAGATATTTTTCTTTATTTACTTGAGACTGTCCTGCAATGTTATTTTAAATATTTCCTGTGATTTTTGAACTCTGGTGTCACTGTGGTTATATACTGAGTATTTGCTTATTCTTTTATTATTTATTATTAAATATAAACCTTTCTTTAAACATTAAACCTTTCATTGTGGCTAATCTGTCTATTAATATTAAACAGTAAAATTGGACACCATTTGTTAAGGGCCATAAAGTAGCTGATAAGGAGTTGGCTGGTGGCAGTGATAACTACCTTATAGTCTGGGAAAAAGGGAGCATAGCTAGTTAACTTGTGCCAGCCTTTCCCAGGTGTGAGTGTGTGTGTGTGTGTGTGTGTGTGTGTGTGTGTGTGTGTGTGTGTGTGTGTGTGTGTGTGTGTGTGTGTGTTTGTGTGTGTGTGTGTGTAAATCAAACATCAAAGAGTGTGTGTGTCAGCTATGCACTGGTTAGACAGAGAGGGTGCTGGAGATCTTGACTTGGCCACTCAGCTGACATCTCAATTCTATAACTGTGTCAGTGGGGAGACTTATTGGGGATCTGGAAAAAGAGGGAAAAACTAGACCCAGACTGACTGTGGTCTCTGTGTGCTCTTGAGGGAAATTGCACTTGATGTAGAGAGCTGCATCTGGAAATACTGTGTGTGTGTGTGTGTGTACCTGCTATCTTCCCAGTGTACGTCTCCCACTGGTGCCAGTGGTGAGAATTGAGGCTCCTTGATTACTGGTCCAGTGGAGGGTTGTCACATGGACTACTACTTCTTTCTACAGTCGGGGTGGCATGTTTGGCTATTTGACAGACCCTACAAGGTTATTAATGCCTGTTTTGAAAGCAAAATAGTTGCCAGTAGTACACCACATGGCTCAGTGATGGGCTTCCTCTTATTTGTCATCTATTTCTTAAACCTTCTAGCCAACACTCCTGGCCTATGGTTATCAAATTTTTCAAGTAGTTATTAACTGAGTATTATTATTTGCTTTACACTGACTCATAATTGAGACAACATGGGTTAGACTATGTCAACAGTTGCTGCAAGTGCAATGGTCTGAAACAAAATGTCAAAGAAGGTACTATAGTTCCTCTTGGCAAGGAAAACATTTCTAAATCATACCATAATGAAGACACACACATCAAGACACAGTGTTGTGAGTGATCTAGGCACTCCTGTTAGTAAATTATTTTCTGTTTTATTATTTTGCTTAAGTGCTTGTGGTTTGGAAAGACTTCTGTGTGGCACATTTAATTTCCAAAAGTACCACCTCTAAATACAGAGAGGTGTTAACCCCATTTTACTCATGTAACATCACATTAATTTTTGAAAATGTCCTTTTTAAAATGCATTTCTTATTGCACTTAACTTCAAAGACATCAGGGATTCCTAAGTAAAAAGATCCATGGCCTTAATAGCCTCAAGACATCTAGATAGACTGGCAGGGTTCTCTGTCTTTACTCATACTGTTATAAACTCCTCCATGGTTATCTGTATCTGGCTTTTTCATCCATTAAAGATTCAACCCTCACTGACAACATGTTCCTTCACTGAACAAATGGTTCCTCAAATACCCAATTAAAGGAACCAAGTTTTCATCAGCAAATAAGTATCACATGCAAAATTTGTTAAAACAAACTTTTCTTTGCATTATAGACATCCAGCTTTATTTATAAAGCTTAAAATACAGAAAACAATGATATATATATATCTCAGTCTTCACTGACATTATGACACACCTCAGTAATTTTCTGGTTTAGGCATCCTCAGTACTGCTTCATAACTTTAGTGATCTTCATCCTATAATTACCTCACTTTCTCCTATTCAATATATATTTTCAGCTGATTCCATTTGAAAGTAACTAGACTCTCATATGCTTGATATTCTTCATTTAACTGTCATGTTTTTATTAAGTATTATATCATTACAGCTCTCTGTATATGTGTTCATTTACTATTCTATGTACATTTATTATTTTTTGATTAACTGTCATATCATTACTAGTCTATGTATGTATGTATGTATGTACATTTATTATGTAAACCTTGTATTACTGCCTTCTACTTATTCTATAAAATGGAGCACTTCTCCCCGGGCCTCTGTTGAAAATGGAACATGTGCTCAGTCGGACTTTTCCAGTAAACAAGAGCAAGCAAGCAACCAATAAATCAATAAATAAATATTGTAGTGCAAAGCACTGAGTATATAGGCTGATGCAAGTCCTTTGTGTGACTGCAGAAAGGGTGTCTTCCTGGAGGATATCATTGTTACATAACATGGTCTTCCCTGTGTACTATTTTGTCCTTGGTGAGGTGCCTTCCAGACTCTTTTTCAATGGCTGATTGAGGGTACTTTAAGACATTTTGCCTTTATAGCTTTGGTGACATTGCTCTCTCTCTCTCTCTCTCTCTCTCTCTCTCTCTCTTTCTCTCTCTCTCTCACACACACTATTTTGTCTGCTGATGGCATTGTGCCTTGCTGTGATGATGGGTATGCAGCTGTGTCTTTGGTATTTTTGTCATTGTTAGTTATGGATTGTATCTATCTTCTGCCTCTATTCTCTCTTATTTGCTAAGCATTAGATGATAGTAGTCTTTGGCAACTGTGATTCTGTGGCTCATGTGGAAAGTGAGGTGGTCTCAACTCTGAAAATTGCACACAGAACTGGGTTGTGGAAAATGTAAAACAAAATAAGGCATTTTGAAGAGTGATGATGGGTTCTCCCCCAATGAAAAGAGAGTAACATAGAATGACATTACTTGTGCTCACACTTCTTACTGCAGATTTCCTCCACTGATCCGATGTTCCTTGTACTGCCTTTGATTGTCCGCTTCTTCTCTATCATAGCAATGCCAAAGAAGGAAATTTAGATCCATCTGTCATTATTAGTATGAGAACTTTAATTTGAGCATGATGTGGTTTCATTAATGGCAGTAGCCACCTGGTGGGATGATCATACTCTGAGTATCTTGTAAATGTGTTTTAAAATAACAGCCATGCTGGTCCATGAGATGATGTAGTTTTATGTTTCATCATGTAATGACATACATGTCCTCATCATCAATGCGGATCTGATGAGCACTGTGTAGGGGCCCTAGGGATGTGTTGCTTATGTCACTGGACCTTTGTACATTTTGGAGTGCTAGGAGTACTATGAGATGTTTGTCTGCCATGGTGCATCTCTCTTCTCCTTGTATTTTAGCTGTGGGCTCTCCATGGCTTATATTCACTGTTTGCATGGCAGTGGATATAGCTTTGTAATGTGATTATGTCTCAGGGGGCACGTACCTCTATGAGCCTCTCATTTATATCTCATGTTGTCATCTCTTCTGCAATGTTTCCAAAGATGATTTTTAGAGTGCTATCTCATTTGATGAGGATGTAAAGTTCCATTAGACATACACAGACAAACTCTTGAAGATCAATAAACTCAGAAATGGACTCAAGGAACTGCTGTAGCAGTATACAGAGCCAGGTTCATGGCTGGCAGGTAAGGCTTGTGGTATGATGAATGACTTACAGAGAAAAGTATCCCTTTTCCTGTGAGTGGCTGCAATGCCTTTTTTTAACCTTTTAATTTCTGAAACTCATTTTTATACCTAGACAGAAGCTTGTTACCATTATAGAGTGACTCTGTTGTCTACATAGCTGTGTCAGCATACCTTGTGATGTGTGGGAGATGGACTTCCATATGTTTTTCTAAAATGTCCTGCTTGAATCTGGAAATGGTACAGCAATGCAGTTTATGAAAATGTTGTCTCAAGTCTTTAATGACTGCATTACAATTTGACCACATACAAGCTTCACATTTACTTAATGGTTGCCATTTTGCAAGGTACTGCTGCTTTGACAGGTTTTACACAGTTTCTCATAACAAGAACTGTATGTCCTTCAAGTTCCTAGGCAGGTGGATCATATTTTTTGTAGTTTTCTTCTCAGTCTGTCTCTTCTGTTATGGGGATAAGGTCTTTGAAATATTCAGGGATGAAAACAAATTAGTGGTGTTTGGCTTCACATGGTAGTATACTTTCTGGATATCTGAGTGCTTTCTTTTTAAGAGGGGGGTGGTGGCAAATGACAATGGAAGCCCACAGTCTGACCCTAGGGACTAACTTCTCAGTGGTACTTAAGATGAGAGAAGATATGCTGACCTGCAGACTAGATGTGTTCTACAAGACTGGCCAAGGTAGTAGGTTTGAATCTTTGAAGGAGATGAAGGCAGGTTTGATCCAGCATAGAAAACTCCTAGAGAATGGAGTGTTGAGGATGTGAAGGCTGGCTTTTCTATACCATAAGAGTATAGGACATGGGTCTTTGAACTTACTGGTACCAATCCACTGTCTGTCTGTCATGCCCAAAATGTTGTTGTCCCTCATCTGCAGAAAATCTTAAAAACTGAGGATCCGTAAACCCAGATGAGAGGTCTGCCTACCTGTGGCTGAAGGGAGTTCCACAAGTTTGGGCAAAGTTGTGGGTTTGGTCCTCTGAAGAGGTTGAGAGCAAACATGAACAAACACAATTAGGCAACCACCAACAGAATAAAGAAATGAGGGTTTGTAGTCCAGCATGTTCATGATAGAGGAGGGGATGTGATGGGGTTTTGGTTCCACTGGGGTTTTGCATCTGACCTAGATGGATCCTAAATATTGCAAAGACCCTCAGCCTGCAATGGATCAGAAAAATCAGGGATTTGCAAGCCCAAAAGAGAGATAATGCACTTGTCCACAACTGCAGATAGTTCCATGAGGTCAGATGATGTAATAGGTTTAACTACTGAAGAAGGTAACAGCAGGCATGATTTTATATGTTTAGGCAGACTCTTATGAGGATTGAAAGAGAGGTTCATGTAGCCTGGAGAAATGGAATATACCATGTGGCCTGCAGTTGTACATGCACTGTGAAGTATTGTAACAAATTTCAAACACATGTACAATTTTCACATACAATTTACATTCAGAGAAGCAGTTCTGTAGTTGTACCTCTTATGCAAGTGTTCAGACTCATGGCTGAAAGCATAGTAAGGGGGATGGCAATGAACAATTTATTGAAAAATGTCTTGTCCATGTACTTGGATGGAATGGTGGACGCGGTCAGCTGTCAGATATGCATGTCATTCCATAAGGGAATTAGCCAGTCCTGTTTTGCAGAACAATGTAAAAGAGTGATATAGGGATTTCTTCACACTTATAGTACCTCCCCTCCCCTCATTGGCTAAATATATTTTGTTGAAGTCCAGATGAGAAAGGATATGCCTTCCTACAAACAAGAGGATTAGTGTAAAGTCAGCTCATGCCATTACGTAGATAACTAAGGTAAGTCTGAAACTAATAAATGCTGACAAGCACTTACCTTCAGGGATGACTGCCTTTATTAGGCCAAAACCAATATGGGTCTCAGCCTAGTAGCTCTGGTAACTAGATAAGGCTGGGCTAAGCTCATGTCCTTCTTATGGTAACATGACATTCAAGCTTCTCCATATCAACTCTCAGTGTTACATGTGTATGCTATGGTAACCATACACAGCAGTGGAAAACAGTTTGCTTACAGAGAAGGAAGCATGCTAATTAGCCACTCTTGAAATGTAGAGGTAGTGATGAAAAATAACAACACAAGTTTCCTTTAAGGCCTTTGATGCCCAGCAATTGGAATGAGTACATAAGGAACTGTAGAATGCTAAGATTTGTGCCAGCAGCCATAGTAATTCCAGTTCTGACCTGATTTGGTCTTCCTGTTTCAAAGTAAATGGGTTGCATCCTAGTTTATGGCTGGATCTCAGGAACGAGCTGGCAGTCCACAGAAGTGAGCAATGGCCTGTTCTAGCAGCTACCTGTTGGTGTTCCCGAACTGACTGTCTTGGTGTTGGAGGCATTTATGTTGAAGATAACTAGGGAGTCCAAATAAGGCCTTTTGCTCAAATACTTCATCTAAGAACAATTGAATAGGACTCTGGTTATATTTTTTTTCAGAAGTGGGACCTTGATTGAAAAGGATGACTAGGGCTATTTGTATTAAGTCAATAAATGTGAAATTCCTGGACAGGTGTAAGATGACCAAAATATGTTTTTAATAATGTATTTCCTTATGTTGACAGGGTAGGTACACTGATTGTTCCAAAGGCCCTATTCAGGCATGACCAATGCCAAGAGCAAGAACAGTGTTAAAAAACAGTACAAACAGTGACAAAGTCAAACAAATAAAGAAAGTGTATAACAACAAGGTAACATAGTAGGCACTATCACAATGAGATATGTAATTCATAAAATAGAAAGGCATCTTAGTTACATAAATATTACATATCTTATGCATGTTGTAGGTATATGTTGGGTTATTTAGCCAGGCATAATAAAGCAGTGACATTGGATTGTTGCAACCAGGTGCTACTTTATTTGCTTTTTGAAATTATCTAAAGTGGTGATACTGAGAATGACTTCAGGCAAAATCATTCCAGAACACAAAGGTTATTTTAAACTTTGTTATTTTACATGCTGTCAGTATAAAAGGGTGTCTAAAGAGAATATTTTTTATTAATTAAGAACAAAATATAGAGATTCAGAGATGTTCTGGTACAGTAATACTTATGACATAAGCAATGTTTACTAGCCATGTGTTGATATTACTCCCATGATCCACAGTAGAGCTTCTGGAAAACAATGGCATTTGGGTTCTGCAGAGTGTAAAGTTGAAAGGCAGAAACTAATGAAAAGGCACCACCAGGACTGGATTTTGTGGCTGTGTTTGACTCAACATAAGACATTTACCGAGTCTGGACAAAGAAAGGATTGAAAGAGTGATAGCTTCTTTCTCGATGCTGTTGGGTGGTGGTTTATAGATGCTTATGCTTGATAGAGTGATTTCTCTGTATTTATCTGATAAATAATAAGTCACTGGTATGCAAACCACTGATGTAGTCCCAATGTAAACATCTCCAGCATCTTAGAAGGCCAAATGTCTTTCAGCAAAATAAGATGGAACAATAACACATCTGTGATGCCCTTGATGTCCATGACTACATGCATGCCTGCATGCTATACTGAATGGATAAGTGTATATTTTGCATTGGCCAGCAGGTCTGTGTAATTTACTGACCCCATTCATGATGGGGATTGGATAATATATGTTTTCCTCATGTACAAGCAATTTCTAGTAAGTTCAGGTCATAAAATTGAGTTAAGTCCCTCCTTTTGTATACACCAGACATCACTACTAGTGATGGGATAGTTCAGTGATCTCCTCATATTGGTGCTGCTGACATTTTTCATGGTCCTGGAGTGTGATGAAAAAATCAGTCAACCCTAACTACCTAAAGGAAGTAAAAGTAGTATGTGAACCTGTGAAAGAATCATTAGCATTCTTGTTCTGGGCTGATGGCCCAAAGAGTGTCTTTTCTCTCACACTGTATACATCATTGGACTCCAGTGGGACCAAGACTGCAACATCTGAAATAAGTTCTGCATATCATGATCTTGGCCATACTGCCCAGTAACCCGCAGAATATGGGGTCCAGCTCTGCTATTTCCATAGGTTCATAGGCGTATACTAGGCTAATGGCCACTAAGGCCCTCATAAGCCTAGCCAGGCAGACCAAATGTGAATCACAAATTTAATTTAAGTAGATGGTGATTTACTGACTGCCTTTGTCCATCAGAGGCATAGAAGCCAGACCAGAGGTGAATATCTGATTACCCATTCACTGGTCCAAATTACACTTAAAATAGGAATAGAGAAGATCTCTTCTTCACATAGATGGGGAGCCTGTTCCAGGGAATGGAAATTCTCTAAGAAACATATCTGTCTCTCCAACACGACCTATTTATGTCACAAGCAAAATATAGGTCTTTTAATCTTGTAGTTCTGATGCTGTATGGTTTGTGAATGTGGAAAAAGTTAATCAAAACAGGGTCCAGGTATGCCTTGTATGCCCGGCAAAGATCATGTCTCAGAAGATTGTATGATACCGAGTAAAGTGACAAGGCTTTGAGATGACCTGCATGGGACATTGGGTTTACTCCCTTTTTTCCTTTTTGTAAGGAAAATTTTTGGACTTTCCAGTTCTTGCATGTTTCTGGTCAGGTATCTACTGAAAGGGACATTATACTCTATGACGACTCTGATGAGGGCTGAGTACAGTGGTATGATGGCCTCTCTGGAACTAGATGCCATGCCCCTACTTATAATTTGAAAAACAAAGAAGAATTTTCTTACTAACTTTGCTGCATGTTGGTCGAAGGTTAGGTTACTGTTTACATGTGTTCCCAGAACCCTGACTAGTGAATCAACTTTTAAGGGTGTTTTGTTGATGACATAGTAACACAGGGTGATAGACTTCCCAAAAGATGCTATAATGCATTTTTTGGTATTGACTTTTAATCCATGGCTTTGGGTCCAAACTCTTGTTTATATTTGACCTTCCTGAAGGGTGTTTTTTTCTTGAGGGGATTCAATGATTGCTCCCATTTTGCAGTTGTCTGCAAACTTGGTTAACCAAAGGCCTTTGACATTGGTTTTGACATCCGAGAAATAGATTCCAAAGAGGAGTTGCCCCAGCATAGAACCCAGGGGGACTCCATTGATGACCAGCCTTGTTGTGGAGATGGCCTTACTGATTCTAACCTCCTGGGTTCCATCAGTGACCCAGTTAGCTATCCAGCATCTTATAAAGGAGTTTATACTTAGTTCCATATGTTTGTTGCAATACCTGAGTGGGGTATTGCATGAAGTGCTTTGGTCAGATCTAGGTAGGCAGTATGCATTGTTTTCCCTTCATCCATTGGTTTAGTGACCTTTTCAGATAAGTCTACTAGATTCAGTAAGCATGAACTTCCTTTAAAAAAGCCAAACTAGGATGGATCCAGTCTCTGGTGGTCTACTATGATCTTGTTGATAATTTCCATGATAAATCCTTTCATGGATTTGCAAGTAAGACTGGTAAGACTAATGGGTCTGTAGTTTCCAGGATATGGTGAAGGTCCTCTCTTATGAAGGTGGATGACTGTCTCAGTCCTCCATTCACATGGCACAAAGCCTGTTTTAAGACTATAGCTAAATAATGACTTGAGGAGTCTTAATAAGTCATATTATAGACTATTTAGGAGGCATTCTGGGATGTTATCAGGGGCTCACTGAAACTATGTTTTTGGCTTTAGCGAGTGTAGCCAGTACATGCTCCCTAGTTATAGTTAGAGGGGTTATCTATGAAGGTATTTTTGGGGAGATGGTGACCTTGGCTCTAGATGATTATCATTGATGAAGTGACACCCCAACCCCATGTGCAAAAACCAAGTAAAGAGGCGATGTGGATGGATGGATGGATGGATGGATGGATGGATGGATGGATGGATGGATGGATGGATGGATGGATGGGGTGAGAGGGGAGTAAAGCTGGAACTGAATTTGTCAGCTAACAGGTTCACTATATCACCAGGCTCAGTGAACCTGGCACCATTAACCACCAGTTCAACACATTGCTGTGTACTGTCCTTGAGGTGTCTGAAATAGTTGAAGAAGGCCTTATAGTTATCTTTCACCTGGGAAGTTAACTTAAACTCAAAGTTGGCTTTGCCTGACCTAATTAACCCTCTTAGCTGCCTATTTACTTTGATGAGAAAGTTTATATCTTTATGGGAATTATCCTTCCTGATTTTTGTCATATTTTTTATCTTTTGTTGTTTATCCTCTTGACTTTGGGGTGCCGCCAGGGCAGTTTGTTTCTAAGGCTAGTCCTGGGCTTACTTCTAGTAGGTAGAGCAGACTCTATGCAGCCAATGACATGGTTGCACAGAGTTTCTGAGAGCAATTCAGAAGGCTGCTGTGTTCTCTGGGAGTGGTGGGACACTGACCCCGGGATTCATAAAGCTTGCACCAGGTGCAGGCATAGCGTCGGCGATCTAACGCCAAATATGGCCACCGAGCGATTCATGTATGAGCTGTTTCCACGTGCACTACCAGTGTACGCCACAGCTGTGCAGCTCCCGGCACATGTATGCTAATTACCCCATGCGCAGCAGTGTAGCATGCAAATGAAGGTATACAGCGATTCATGAAGTGGTGCAGGCGTAGTATAAGCATGCAGAAAAGAAACGGTTTACATTTTTTCAAACATAAAATCAGAGCCCTGACAGCAGACCAAACTCACATATTATACTGTTAATACATGCCAATGGCTAAATGTATAACCATTGGCATAAAAAAAATGCACAACGCATAATAAAGAACATTTCATGTCAAGGCCACACTAATGCAAAGTAAAATCGCAGTGCATCGGTGCACAAACGGAATCACAATGAAAATATATTTATATGTAAGAAAACAGCAATGTAACACATTTCATGAAGTTCCCATAATAGTTAATGGCATGCATGCTACACCACAACCATGGCGCAAGGGTTGCTAAGGGTCTGTGACAGTGTTCTGTGCGGTAACTAGGAATTAGTAGTCAATGCCACAAGACAAGTAATACTGAATCGCAAAATCCCCGCCGGCATAAGGATGTACCTCACAGCTTAGCGGTACAACACCGAGGAGTGGCCTGGAGATAAAGATGGCATCAAGAGAGGGGTGCGCCACCTTAGCTGTAAGCACATTGGAGCATTGCTAATTCGGGCTGCCTGTTGCTAAGCAAAGCCGCAGGATAGGGGTGTGGAAGTAGCCATAGCTTTGCTTAGCTGAGAGCACACAAGGCAACCGAAAGTGCATGTGAACACGGATGAAAACGCGCTCAAACCCCGGTAAACGGCTGTGCGCGGCACGCACCACAGCTGAAACAGGAAGGATACGGGAAGACAATAAGGAAATGCTGCAGCATGGTAACTGGAGTACAAATGAGTAATTAACATCTAAGAACTTACAGTGTGCCATTGACAACAGCTAACATGGCTGCTAGCAGCGACCTGCAGAACAGGAAAGAGGAGGTGCCGTACTGCAAAGAAAAGAGAACTGTCACAGCAGAACAAAGCAAACTTGCAATAGATCAGCTACATAACACATTTCACTACACAATCCTGGGCTGGGAAAGTACAAAACAAGAAAGCCGGCAGCTGGATGCATGTCTGACAATGGGAGGGGAATCCAGTTGAAAAGTGAAGTAAAAGGCAATAGATGAATCACGGCAGCCAAGCGTAATTCAGCACCAAAGGCTCCACAATAGAAGTACCTGCTGTAAAACCCATAATTAAGATACCCTGCAGCTAGAATTGCACATACACACCCAATTACAACAGCAGCATCCATTGCACAATAGTATAAAATGTGAAAGCACCTCACACACACTTGTGCATTCCCAGACACTCTGCACCATTGGTGTATACAGACGGGGAACTTTTAATATGTATATGTTAGGGGCTGCCATAGCTTTGATTCACCAGCATGTATCGGAGACTGATGGTTGTGTGGAGGATGATGCTGACAATCATGTCAGGCACCAGAGGAGGAGAAGAGTGTTCAGACCCAGGGTAACCTGCCAGGGGCTACATGATCTGGAGATAGTAGAGTGTTGCAGAGTGGACAGGGACACCATACAGCAACTTGCTGAGCTGTGCTGGCCACACCTCAGAGCTAGAAATAACAGAGGGGAACCCATCCCAGTGGATGCAAAGGTACGTGTAAGCTTGAGTATACTAGCCACAGGTACCTTTCAAAGGCCAACTGGGGATATCATGGGGATCTCACAGGAATCAGCATCCAGGGTACTTTACCAGTTCCTGGATGCCATGTTACCACATGGCACTGAGCACATATACTTCCCCAGAATGCTGGAGGAGTTGGCCAGCAGTATACATCTTTTCCACCATGTGGTAGACTACCCGGAGGTACTGGGTGCCATCGACTGCACGCATATACACATCAAGACACCACCCGGTGTGCAGGGTAGGAACTATATAAACCATAAGGGATACCCCTCCATCTACTGACAGGTAGTGTGCAATGCCCAGGGCATTATCATGTAAGTGTGTGCTGGCAGCCCTGGAAGCTATCACAACTCCCACATATGGCATGCCTCACAGCTGTATCAGGTATTTGCCAGGGGGGACATCCCATATGGCCACCTGGTGGGGGATGCTGGCTATGCACTGGAACCGTGGATGATGACTCCCATCAGAAATGGACACACACCCATGCAAGAACGCCATAATGAGGAACACGCAAAAACCAGAATCATCACAGAGCATATATTTGGGATGCTGAAATCATGGTTCTTTTGCTTGGACATATCTGGTGGAGCCTTGCACTACTCTCTAGGCATGTGTGCCCACATCTTCATAGTATGTGCCATGCTACACAATATGATCCTGCAGAAACAGCTGCAGCAGGGGCAGAATGGTGAAGGCCCTCACAGCCCACCGCCATTGCCAAAGATCCCACAGGCACAGAGGGACTCAGACCATGAACACCCTGTGCCAGCCCCAGTAGGCAGACGGAGGCATGCCCAGTATGCCCATGCCTTGGCAAAGAGGGAACGTATAGCACACACACTAACAGTGTAGGCACCTATTGACTGACACCCTTCTCAACCTGCACACACAGCAAACATGGATGGCACACCCACATGACCACCTGTAAATTGTCATGTATAGGTGGTCTACTGTGTGCATCGTACATAGGCAGCCCTCAACTATTGTACACACAAATGCCATTGGCACAAGGTAAGTCAATACCTGAACATTAAATTAAGCTATCAGCATGTGTCAATACTGTATGTATAGGTTTATAGGTACATAGGTAGGCACATGCCTAACTGCCTGAGGCCATTCATAAGCATAGCCAAAATGTGTCTGCTGTTGCCACCCCATTGATTAACTGCCCCTCTGTGGAGCAGAGCCAATGGCGGGATCCATGGGGTGAATCCACTGTCCCCCACCTATTCTGCAAAGATTCCCTGGAGTGTTAGTGAGAGGCTGCATATAATGTAATCAGGGATGTAGTTCCAAATCATGGGGAGTACCCGTGACAGGAATCTGTCACTCCAGCATCTTCCAGTTATGGTTGTGGCAAGGTGTAGCTAATTATACTGTGTGCCTGACTGTGACATGGATTCCCATATGTGGAGCATATCCATTAAGTCTGACTTGGACACGGCTTTGTTGGCCAGCAAATATCATCTCTGAGTAAACAAGATGCCACTACGTAATGCAAGAGTTTATGCAGTCTGGCAGCATAGGACACATGTCTGAGGGAATTATCCCTCTTTGTGAGGTAAGTTCATGGCCCTTCCAGCTGTCGGATGTGTCTTCTGAGGTACATCCAAAATGGGTTATCATACTTGATGATGGGATTGATGAGTGATGAGTAAAGGGGCACAGTCACCTAAGTCTGTTTAGATGCGAACCATTAAGTAATCAGATGGCCTACATAGATGGATGCCCTAACTACTTCGCAGATATGACTGTCAAAGGAGAGATCACTATATAATGTAGTCCCCACATACCCATTATATCGTCTGAATTATAGTGTCTGCCAATCATATGTTAATATGTGTGTGTAGTTTCCCAAAATGGAATGACCATGCAGTATGTGGCCTTTAGCTGGAGGCCATGACTCGGACACCCTGTGTTCGTCTATGTGAGGCCCCTTGAAGGATGTCTGTGACAGCTAGTCTGTCAGTTATGGCTCCCAGCCTGCAG